>NW_027480012.1:0-46144 GCF_051014685.1 Ptiloglossa arizonensis | reverse complement strand
AGCAGCAGAAGTGCGAAAAATTTGTTGTCTTCTCAACCATTTCTTGGTTTCAAACTCCCATATCTCGCGACGGATTGACCTAACCCGAAAATTCCTATTGCACCTGAAAGTAGAAACTCGCCCGAATACAACGGTATGTGTATTTTTTCCCTAGGCCATTCTGGTTAAGCGTTTGGAGCAGCAGAAGTGCGAAAAATTTGTTGTCTTCTCAACCATTTCTTAGCTTCAAACTCCCATATCTCGCGGACGGATTGACCTAACCCAAAAATTCCTGTTGCATCTGAAAGTAGAAACTCGCCCGATTACAACGGTATGTGTATTTTTTCCCTAGGCCATTCTGGTTAAGCGTTTGGAGCAGCAGAATTGCGAAACATTTTTTGCCTTCTTTAACCATTTCTTGGCTTCAAACTCCCATATCTCGCGAACGGATTGACCTAACTCAAAAATTCCTGTTGCCTCTGAAAGTAGAAACTCGCCCGATTACAACTGTATGTGTATTTTTTCCCTAGGCCATTCTGGTTAAGCGTTTGGAGCAGCAGAATTGCGAAAAATTTTTTGCCTTCTCAACCATTTCTTGCCTTCAAACTCCCATATCTCGCGAACGGATGGACCTAACCCCAAAATTCCTATTGCATCTGAAAGTAGAAACTCGCCCGATTACAACGGTACGTGTATTTTTTCCCTAGGCCGTTCTGGTTAAGCGTTTGGAACAACAGAATTGCGAAAAATTTTTTGCCTTCTTTAACCATTTCCTGGCTTCAAACTCCCATATCTCGCGACGGATTGACCTAACCCAAAAATTTCTATTGCACCTGAAAGTAGAAACTCGCCCGATTACAACGGTATGTGAATTTTTTCCCTAGGCCATTCTGGTTAAGCGTTTGGAGCAGCAGAATTGCGAAAATTTTTTTGCCTTATCAACCATTTCTTGGCTTCAATCTGCCATATCTCGCGAACGGATTGACCTAACCCAAAAATTCCTGTTGCATCTGAAAGTAGAATCTCGCCCGACTACAGCGGTATGTGTATTTTTTCCCTAGGCCATTCTGGTTAAGCGTTTGGATCAGCAGAATTGCGAAAAATTGTATGCCTTCTCAACCATTTCTTGGATTCAAACTCCCATATCTCGCGAACGGATTGACCTAACCCAAAAATTCCTGTTGCGTGTGAGAGTAGAAACTCGCCCGATTACAACGGTATGTGTATTTTTTTCCCTAGCCCATTCTGGTTAAGCGTTTTGAGCAGCAGAATTGCGAAAAATTTGTTGTCTTCTGAACCATTTCTCAGCTTCAAAGTCCCATATCTCGCGAACGGATTGACCAAACCCAAAAATTCCTGCTGCGTCTGAAAGTAGAAACTCGCCCGATTACAACGATATGCGTATTTCTTCACTAGGCCATTCTGGTTAAGCGTTTGGAGCAGCAGAATTGCGAAAAATGTTTTGCCTTCTCAACCATTTCTTGATTTCAAACTCCCATATCTCGCGAACGGATTGGCCTGACCCAAAAATTCCTATTGCATCTGAAAGTAGAAACTCGCCCGATTACAACGGTATGTGTATTTTTTCCCTAGGCCATTCTGGTTAAGCGTTTGGAGCAGCAGAAGTGCGAAAAATTTGTTGTCTTCTCAACCATTTCTTAGCTTCAAACTCCCATATCTCGCGAAGGGATTGACCAAACCCAAAAATTCCTGCTGCGTCTGAAAGTAGAAACTCGCCCGATTACAACGATATGCGTATTTTCTCACTAGGCCATTCTGGTTAAGCGTTTGGAGCAGCAGAGTTGCGAAAAATGTTTTGCCTTCTCAACCATTTCTTGGCTTCAAACTCCCATATCTCGCGAACGGATTGACATAACCCAAAAATTCCTGTTGCATCTGAAAGTAGAAACTCGCCCGATTACAACGGTATGTTTATTTTTTCCCTAGCCCATTCTGGTTAAGCGTTTGGAGCAGCAGAAGTGCGAAAAATTTGTTGTCTTCTCAACCATTTCTTAGCTTCAAACTCCCATATCTCGCGAACGGATTGACCTAACCCAAAAATTCCTGTTGCATCTGAAAGTAGAAACTCGCCCGATTACAACGGTTTGTGTATTTTTTTCCTAGGCCATTCTGGTTAAGCGTTTGGAGCAACAGAATTGCGAAAAATTTTTTGCCTTCTCAACCAATTCTTGGTTTCAATCTCCCATATCTCGCGACGGATTGACCTAACCCAAAAATTCCTATTTCATCTGAAAGTAGAAACTCGCCCGACTACAGCGGTATGTGTATTTTTTCCCTAGGCCATTCTGGTTAAGCGTTTGGATCAGCAGAATTGCGAAAAATTGTATGCCTTCTCAACCATTTCTTGGATTCAAACTCCCATATCTCGCGAACGGATTGACCTAACCCAAAAATTCCTGTTGCGTGTGAAAGTAGAAACTCGCCCGATTACAACGGTATGTGTATTTTTTCCCTAGCCCATTCTGGTTAAGCGTTTGGAGCAGCAGAATTGCGAAAAATTTGTTGTCTTCTGAACCATTTCTCAGCTTCAAAGTCCCATATCTCGCGAACGGATTGACCAAACCCAAAAATTCCTGCTGCGTCTGAAAGTAGAAACTCGCCCGATTACAACGATATGCGTATTTCTTCACTAGGCCATTCTGGTTAAGCGTTTGGAGCAGCAGAATTGCGAAAAATGTTTTGCCTTCTCAACCATTTCTTGATTTCAAACTCCCATATCTCGCGAACGGATTGACCTGACCCAAAAATTCCTATTGCATCTGAAAGTAGAAACTCGCCCGATTACAACGGTATGTGTATTTTTTCCCTAGGCCATTCTGGTTAAGCGTTTGGAGCAGCAGAATTGCGAAAAATTTTTTGCCTTCTTTAACCATTTCTTGCCTTCAAACTCCCATATCCCGCGAACGGATTGACCTAACCCAAAAATTCCTATTGCATCTGAAAATAGAAACTCGCCCGATTACAACGGTATGTGTATTTTTTCCCTAGGCCATTCTGGTTAAGCGTTTGGAGCAGCAGAATTGCGAAAAATTTTTTGCTTTCTCAACCATTTCTTGGCTTCAAACTGCCATATCTAGCGAACGGATGGACCTAACCCAAAAATTCCTATTGCATCTGAAAGTATAAACTCGCCCGACTACAGCGGTATGTATATTTTTTCCCTAGGGCATTCTGGTTAAGCGTTTGGATCAGCAGAATTACCAAAAATTGTATGCCTTCTCAACCATTTCTTGGCTTCAAACTCCCATATCTCGCGAACGGATAGACCTAACCCAAAAATTCCTGTTGCATCTGAAAGTAGAAACTCGCCCGATTACAACGGTTTGTGTATTTTTTTCCTAGGCCATTCTGGTTAAGCGTTTGGAGCAACAGAATTGCGAAAAATTTTTTGCCTTCTCAACCAATTCTTGGTTTCAATCTCCCATATCTCGCGACGGATTGACCTAACCCAAAAATTCCTATTTCATCTGAAAGTAGAAACTCGCCCGACTACAGCGGTATGTGTATTTTTTCCCTAGGCCATTCTGGTTAAGCGTTTGGATCAGCAGAATTGCGAAAAATTGTATGCCTTCTCAACCATTTCTTGGATTCAAACTCCCATATCTCGCGAACGGATTGACCTAACCCAAAAATTCCTGTTGCGTGTGAAAGTAGAAACTCGCCCGATTACAACGGTATGTGTATTTTTTCCCTAGCCCATTCTGGTTAAGCGTTTGGAGCAGCAGAATTGCGAAAAATTTGTTGTCTTCTGAACCATTTCTCAGCTTCAAAGTCCCATATCTCGCGAACGGATTGACCAAACCCAAAAATTCCTGCTGCGTCTGAAAGTAGAAACTCGCCCGATTACAACGATATGCGTATTTCTTCACTAGGCCATTCTGGTTAAGCGTTTGGAGCAGCAGAATTGCGAAAAATGTTTTGCCTTCTCAACCATTTCTTGATTTCAAACTCCCATATCTCGCGAACGGATTGACCTGACCCAAAAATTCCTATTGCATCTGAAAGTAGAAACTCGCCCGATTACAACGGTATGTGTATTTTTTCCCTAGGCCATTCTGGTTAAGCGTTTGGAGCAGCAGAATTGCGAAAAATTTTTTGCCTTCTTTAACCATTTCTTGCCTTCAAACTCCCATATCCCGCGAACGGATTGACCTAACCCAAAAATTCCTATTGCATCTGAAAGTAGAAACTCGCCCGATTACAACGGTATGTGTATTTTTTCCCTAGGCCATTCTGGTTAAGCGTTTGGAGCAACAGAATTGCGAAAAATTTTTTGCCTTCTTTAACCATTTCTCAGCTTCAAAGTCCCATATCTCGCGAACGGATTGACCTAACCCAAAAATTCCTGTTGCATCTGAAAGTAGAAACTCGCCCGATTACAACGGTATGTGTATTTTTTCCCTAGGCCATTCTGGTTAAGCGTTTGGAGCAACAGAATTGCGAAAAATTTTTTGCCTTCTTTAACCATTTCCTGGCTTCAAACTCCCATATCTCGCGAACGGATTGACCTAACCCAAAAATTCCTGTTGCATCTGAAAGTAGAAACTCGCTCGATTACAACGGTATGTGTATTTTTTCCCTAGGCCATTCTGGTTAAGCGTTTGGAGCAGCAGAATTGCGAAAAATTTTTTGCCTTATCAACCATTTCTTGGCTTCAATCTGCCATATCTCGCGAACGGATTGACCTAACCCAAAAATTCCTGTTGCGTGTGAAAGTAGAAACTCGCCCGATTACAACGGTATGTTTATTTTTTCCCTAGCCCATTCTGGTTAAGCGTTTGGAGCAGCAGAATTGCGAAAAATTTGTTGTCTTCTCAACCATTTCTTAGCTTCAAAGTCCCATATCTCGCGAACGGATTGACCAAACCCAAAAATTCCTACTGAGTCTGAAAGTAGAAACTCGCCCGATTACAACGGTATGCGTATTTTTTCCCTAGCCCATTCTGGTTAAGCGTTTGGAGCAGCAGAAGTGCGAAAAATTTGTTGTCTTCTCAACCATTTCTTAGTTTCAAACTCCCATATCTCGCGAACGGATTGACCTAACCCAAAAATTCCTGTTGCATCTGAAAGTAGAAACTCGCCCGATTACAACGGTGTGTGATTTTTTTCCCTAGGCCATTCTGGTTAAGCGTTTGGAGCAACAGAATTGCGAAAAATTTTTTGCCTTCTCAACCATTTCTTGGTTTCAAAGTCCCATATCTCGCGACGGATTGACCTATCCCAAAAATTCCTATTGCACCTGAAAGTAGAAACTTGCCCGATTACAACGGTATGTGTATTTTTTCCCTAGGCCATTCTGGTTAAGCGTTTGGAGCAGCAGAATTGCGAAAAATTGTATGCCTTATCAACCATTTCTTGGCTTCAATCTGCCATATCTCGCGAACGGATTGACCTAACCCAAAAATTCCTGCTGCGTGTGAAAGTAGAAACTCGCCCGATTACAACGGTATGTGTATTTTTCCCTAGCCCATTCTGGTTAAGCGTTTGGAGCAGCAGAATTGCGAAAAATTTTTTGTCTTCTCAACAATTTCTTAGCTTCAAAGCCCCATATCTCGCGAACGGATTGACCAAACCCAAAAATTCCTGCTGAGTCTGAAAGTAGAAACTCGCCCGATTACAACGGTATGTGTATTTTTTCCCTAGCCCATTCTGGTTAAGCGTTTGGAGCAGCAGAAGTGCGAAAAATTTGTTGTCTTCTCAACCATTTCTTAGCTTCAAACTCCCATATCTCGCGAACGGATTGACCTAACCCAAAAATTCCTGTTGCATCTGAAAGTAGAAACTCGCCCGATTACAACGGTGTGTGTATTTTTTCCCTAGGCCATTCTGGTTAAGCGTTTGGAGCAACAGAATTGCGAAAAATTTTTTGCCTTCTCAACCATTTCTTGGTTTCAAACTCCCATATCTCGCGACTGATTGACCTAACCCAAAAATTCCTATTGCACCTGAAAGTAGAAACTCGCCCGATTACAACGGTATGTGTATTTTTTCCCTAGGCCATTCTGGATAAACGTTTGGCGCAGCAGAATTGCGAAAAATTTTTTGCCTTCTCAACCATTTCTTGGTTTCAAACTCCCATATCTCGCGACGGATTGACCTAACCCAAAAATTCCTATTGCACCTGAAAGTAGAAACTCGCCCGAATACAACGGTATGTGTATTTTCTCCCTAGCCCATTCTGGTTAAGCGTTTGGAGCAGCAGAATTGCGAAAAATTTGTTGTCTTCTCAACCATTTCTTAGCTTCAAAGTCCCATATCTCGCGAACGGATTGACCAAACCCAAAAATTCCTGCTGAGTCTGAAAGTAGAAACTCGCCCGATTACAACGGTATGCGTATTTTTTCCCTAGCCCATTCTGGTTAAGCGTTTGGAGCAGCAGAAGTGCGATAAATTTGTTGTCTTCTCAACCATTTCTTAGTTTCAAACTCCCATATCTCGCGAACGGATTGACCTAACCCAAAAATTCCTGTTGCATCTGAAAGTAGAAACTCGCCCGATTACAACGGTGTGTGATTTTTTTCCCTAGGCCATTCTGGTTAAGCGTTTGGAGCAACAGAATTGCGAAAAATTTTTTGCCTTCTCAACCATTTCTTGGTTTCAAAGTCCCATATCTCGCGACGGATTGACCTATCCCAAAAATTCCTATTGCACCTGAAAGTAGAAACTTGCCCGATTACAACGGTATGTGTATTTTTTCCCTAGGCCATTCTGGTTAAGCGTTTGGAGCAGCAGAATTGCGAAAAATTGTATGCCTTATCAACCATTTCTTGGCTTCAATCTGCCATATCTCGCGAACGGATTGACCTAACCCAAAAATTCCTGCTGCGTGTGAAAGTAGAAACTCGCCCGATTACAACGGTATGTGTATTTTTCCCTAGCCCATTCTGGTTAAGCGTTTGGAGCAGCAGAATTGCGAAAAATTTTTTGTCTTCTCAACAATTTCTTAGCTTCAAAGCCCCATATCTCGCGAACGGATTGACCAAACCCAAAAATTCCTGCTGAGTCTGAAAGTAGAAACTCGCCCGATTACAACGGTATGTGTATTTTTTCCCTAGCCCATTCTGGTTAAGCGTTTGGAGCAGCAGAAGTGCGAAAAATTTGTTGTCTTCTCAACCATTTCTTAGCTTCAAACTCCCATATCTCGCGAACGGATTGACCTAACCCAAAAATTCCTGTTGCATCTGAAAGTAGAAACTCGCCCGATTACAACGGTGTGTGTATTTTTTCCCTAGGCCATTCTGGTTAAGCGTTTGGAGCAACAGAATTGCGAAAAATTTTTTGCCTTCTCAACCATTTCTTGGTTTCAAACTCCCATATCTCGCGACTGATTGACCTAACCCAAAAATTCCTATTGCACCTGAAAGTAGAAACTCGCCCGATTACAACGGTATGTGTATTTTTTCCCTAGGCCATTCTGGATAAACGTTTGGCGCAGCAGAATTGCGAAAAATTTTTTGCCTTCTCAACCATTTCTTGGTTTCAAACTCCCATATCTCGCGACGGATTGACCTAACCCAAAAATTCCTATTGCACCTGAAAGTAGAAACTCGCCCGAATACAACGGTATGTGTATTTTCTCCCTAGCCCATTCTGGTTAAGCGTTTGGAGCAGCAGAATTGCGAAAAATTTGTTGTCTTCTCAACCATTTCTTAGCTTCAAAGTCCCATATCTCGCGAACGGATTGACCAAACCCAAAAATTCCTGCTGAGTCTGAAAGTAGAAACTCGCCCGATTACAACGGTATGCGTATTTTTTCCCTAGCCCATTCTGGTTAAGCGTTTGGAGCAGCAGAAGTGCGATAAATTTGTTGTCTTCTCAACCATTTCTTAGCTTCAAACTCCCATATCTCGCGGACGGATTGACCTAACCCAAAAATTCCTGTTGCATCTGAAAGTAGAAACTCGCCCGATTACAACGGTATGTGTATTTTTTCCCTAGGCCATTCTGGTTAAGCGTTTGGAGCAACAGAATTGCGAAAAATTTTTTGCCTTCTCAACCATTTCTTGGTTTCAAACTCCCATATCTCGCGACTGATTGACCTAACCCAAAAATTCCTATTGCACCTGAAAGTAGAAACTCGCCCGATTACAACGGTATGTGTATTTTTTCCCTAGGCCATTCTGGATAAACGTTTGGCGCAGCAGAATTGCGAAAAATTTTTTGCCTTCTCAACCATTTCTTGGTTTCAAACTCCCATATCTCGCGACGGATTGACCTAACCCAAAAATTCCTATTGCACCTGAAAGTAGAAACTCGCCCGAATACAACGGTATGTGTATTTTCTCCCTAGCCCATTCTGGTTAAGCGTTTGGAGCAGCAGAATTGCGAAAAATTTGTTGTCTTCTCAACCATTTCTTAGCTTCAAAGTCCCATATCTCGCGAACGGATTGACCAAACCCAAAAATTCCTGCTGAGTCTGAAAGTAGAAACTCGCCCGATTACAACGGTATGCGTATTTTTTCCCTAGCCCATTCTGGTTAAGCGTTTGGAGCAGCAGAAGTGCGATAAATTTGTTGTCTTCTCAACCATTTCTTAGCTTCAAACTCCCATATCTCGCGGACGGATTGACCTAACCCAAAAATTCCTGTTGCATCTGAAAGTAGAAACTCGCCCGATTACAACGGTATGTGTATTTTTTCCCTAGGCCATTCTGGTTAAGCGTTTGGAGCAGCAGAATTGCGAAAAATTTTTTGCCTTCTTTAACCATTTCTTGGCTTCAAACTCCCATATCTCGCGAACGGATTGACCTAACTCAAAAATTCCTGTTGCGTGTGAAAGTAGAAACTCGCCCGATTACAACGGTATGTTTATTTTTTCCCTAGCCCATTCTGGTTAAGCGTTTGGAGCAGCAGAATTGCGAAAAATTTTTTGCCTTATCAACCATTTCTTGGCTTCAATCTGCCATATCTCGCGAACGGATTGACCTAACCCAAAAATTCCTGTTGCGTGTGAAAGTAGAAACTCGCCCGATTACAACGGTATGTTTATTTTTCCCTAGCCCATTCTGGTTAAGCGTTTGGAGCAGCAGAATTGCGAAAAATTTGTTGTCTTCTCAACCATTTCTTAGCTTCAAAGTCCCATATCTCGCGAACGGATTGACCAAACCCAAAAATTCCTACTGAGTCTGAAAGTAGAAACTCGCCCGATTACAACGGTATGCGTATTTTTTCCCTAGCCCATTCTGGTTAAGCGTTTGGAGCAGCAGAAGTGCGAAAAATTTGTTGTCTTCTCAACCATTTCTTAGTTTCAAACTCCCATATCTCGCGAACGGATTGACCTAACCCAAAAATTCCTGTTGCATCTGAAAGTAGAAACTCGCCCGATTACAACGGTGTGTGATTTTTTTCCCTAGGCCATTCTGGTTAAGCGTTTGGAGCAACAGAATTGCGAAAAATTTTTTGCCTTCTCAACCATTTCTTGGTTTCAAAGTCCCATATCTCGCGACGGATTGACCTATCCCAAAAATTCCTATTGCACCTGAAAGTAGAAACTTGCCCGATTACAACGGTATGTGTATTTTTTCCCTAGGCCATTCTGGTTAAGCGTTTGGAGCAGCAGAATTGCGAAAAATTGTATGCCTTATCAACCATTTCTTGGCTTCAATCTGCCATATCTCGCGAACGGATTGACCTAACCCAAAAATTCCTGCTGCGTGTGAAAGTAGAAACTCGCCCGATTACAACGGTATGTGTATTTTTCCCTAGCCCATTCTGGTTAAGCGTTTGGAGCAGCAGAATTGCGAAAAATTTTTTGTCTTCTCAACAATTTCTTAGCTTCAAAGCCCCATATCTCGCGAACGGATTGACCAAACCCAAAAATTCCTGCTGAGTCTGAAAGTAGAAACTCGCCCGATTACAACGGTATGTGTATTTTTTCCCTAGCCCATTCTGGTTAAGCGTTTGGAGCAGCAGAAGTGCGAAAAATTTGTTGTCTTCTCAACCATTTCTTAGCTTCAAACTCCCATATCTCGCGAACGGATTGACCTAACCCAAAAATTCCTGTTGCATCTGAAAGTAGAAACTCGCCCGATTACAACGGTATGTGTATTTTTTCCCTAGGCCATTCTGGTTAAGCGTTTGGAGCAACAGAATTGCGAAAAATTTTTTGCCTTCTTTAACCATTTCTCAGCTTCAAAGTCCCATATCTCGCGAACGGATTGACCTAACCCAAAAATTCCTGTTGCATCTGAAAGTAGAAACTCGCCCGATTACAACGGTATGTGTATTTTTTCCCTAGGCCATTCTGGTTAAGCGTTTGGAGCAACAGAATTGCGAAAAATTTTTTGCCTTCTTTAACCATTTCCTGGCTTCAAACTCCCATATCTCGCGAACGGATTGACCTAACCCAAAAATTCCTGTTGCATCTGAAAGTAGAAACTCGCTCGATTACAACGGTATGTGTATTTTTTCCCTAGGCCATTCTGGTTAAGCGTTTGGAGCAGCAGAATTGCGAAAAATTTTTTGCCTTATCAACCATTTCTTGGCTTCAATCTGCCATATCTCGCGAACGGATTGACCTAACCCAAAAATTCCTGTTGCGTGTGAAAGTAGAAACTCGCCCGATTACAACGGTATGTTTATTTTTTCCCTAGCCCATTCTGGTTAAGCGTTTGGAGCAGCAGAATTGCGAAAAATTTGTTGTCTTCTCAACCATTTCTTAGCTTCAAAGTCCCATATCTCGCGAACGGATTGACCAAACCCAAAAATTCCTACTGAGTCTGAAAGTAGAAACTCGCCCGATTACAACGGTATGCGTATTTTTTCCCTAGCCCATTCTGGTTAAGCGTTTGGAGCAGCAGAAGTGCGAAAAATTTGTTGTCTTCTCAACCATTTCTTAGTTTCAAACTCCCATATCTCGCGAACGGATTGACCTAACCCAAAAATTCCTGTTGCATCTGAAAGTAGAAACTCGCCCGATTACAACGGTGTGTGATTTTTTTCCCTAGGCCATTCTGGTTAAGCGTTTGGAGCAACAGAATTGCGAAAAATTTTTTGCCTTCTCAACCATTTCTTGGTTTCAAAGTCCCATATCTCGCGACGGATTGACCTATCCCAAAAATTCCTATTGCACCTGAAAGTAGAAACTTGCCCGATTACAACGGTATGTGTATTTTTTCCCTAGGCCATTCTGGTTAAGCGTTTGGAGCAGCAGAATTGCGAAAAATTGTATGCCTTATCAACCATTTCTTGGCTTCAATCTGCCATATCTCGCGAACGGATTGACCTAACCCAAAAATTCCTGCTGCGTGTGAAAGTAGAAACTCGCCCGATTACAACGGTATGTGTATTTTTCCCTAGCCCATTCTGGTTAAGCGTTTGGAGCAGCAGAATTGCGAAAAATTTTTTGTCTTCTCAACAATTTCTTAGCTTCAAAGCCCCATATCTCGCGACGGATTGACCTATCCCAAAAATTCCTATTGCACCTGAAAGTAGAAACTTGCCCGATTACAACGGTATGTGTATTTTTTCCCTAGGCCATTCTGGTTAAGCGTTTGGAGCAGCAGAATTGCGAAAAATTGTATGCCTTATCAACCATTTCTTGGCTTCAATCTGCCATATCTCGCGAACGGATTGACCTAACCCAAAAATTCCTGCTGCGTGTGAAAGTAGAAACTCGCCCGATTACAACGGTATGTGTATTTTTCCCTAGCCCATTCTGGTTAAGCGTTTGGAGCAGCAGAATTGCGAAAAATTTTTTGTCTTCTCAACAATTTCTTAGCTTCAAAGCCCCATATCTCGCGAACGGATTGACCAAACCCAAAAATTCCTGCTGAGTCTGAAAGTAGAAACTCGCCCGATTACAACGGTATGTGTATTTTTTCCCTAGCCCATTCTGGTTAAGCGTTTGGAGCAGCAGAAGTGCGAAAAATTTGTTGTCTTCTCAACCATTTCTTAGCTTCAAACTCCCATATCTCGCGAACGGATTGACCTAACCCAAAAATTCCTGTTGCATCTGAAAGTAGAAACTCGCCCGATTACAACGGTATGTGTATTTTTTCCCTAGGCCATTCTGGTTAAGCGTTTGGAGCAACAGAATTGCGAAAAATTTTTTGCCTTCTTTAACCATTTCTCAGCTTCAAAGTCCCATATCTCGCGAACGGATTGACCTAACCCAAAAATTCCTGTTGCATCTGAAAGTAGAAACTCGCCCGATTACAACGGTATGTGTATTTTTTCCCTAGGCCATTCTGGTTAAGCGTTTGGAGCAACAGAATTGCGAAAAATTTTTTGCCTTCTTTAACCATTTCCTGGCTTCAAACTCCCATATCTCGCGAACGGATTGACCTAACCCAAAAATTCCTGTTGCATCTGAAAGTAGAAACTCGCTCGATTACAACGGTATGTGTATTTTTTCCCTAGGCCATTCTGGTTAAGCGTTTGGAGCAGCAGAATTGCGAAAAATTTTTTGCCTTATCAACCATTTCTTGGCTTCAATCTGCCATATCTCGCGAACGGATTGACCTAACCCAAAAATTCCTGTTGCGTGTGAAAGTAGAAACTCGCCCGATTACAACGGTATGTTTATTTTTTCCCTAGCCCATTCTGGTTAAGCGTTTGGAGCAGCAGAATTGCGAAAAATTTGTTGTCTTCTCAACCATTTCTTAGCTTCAAAGTCCCATATCTCGCGAACGGATTGACCAAACCCAAAAATTCCTACTGAGTCTGAAAGTAGAAACTCGCCCGATTACAACGGTATGCGTATTTTTTCCCTAGCCCATTCTGGTTAAGCGTTTGGAGCAGCAGAAGTGCGAAAAATTTGTTGTCTTCTCAACCATTTCTTAGTTTCAAACTCCCATATCTCGCGAACGGATTGACCTAACCCAAAAATTCCTGTTGCATCTGAAAGTAGAAACTCGCCCGATTACAACGGTGTGTGATTTTTTTCCCTAGGCCATTCTGGTTAAGCGTTTGGAGCAACAGAATTGCGAAAAATTTTTTGCCTTCTCAACCATTTCTTGGTTTCAAAGTCCCATATCTCGCGACGGATTGACCTATCCCAAAAATTCCTATTGCACCTGAAAGTAGAAACTTGCCCGATTACAACGGTATGTGTATTTTTTCCCTAGGCCATTCTGGTTAAGCGTTTGGAGCAGCAGAATTGCGAAAAATTGTATGCCTTATCAACCATTTCTTGGCTTCAATCTGCCATATCTCGCGAACGGATTGACCTAACCCAAAAATTCCTGCTGCGTGTGAAAGTAGAAACTCGCCCGATTACAACGGTATGTGTATTTTTCCCTAGCCCATTCTGGTTAAGCGTTTGGAGCAGCAGAATTGCGAAAAATTTTTTGTCTTCTCAACAATTTCTTAGCTTCAAAGCCCCATATCTCGCGAACGGATTGACCAAACCCAAAAATTCCTGCTGAGTCTGAAAGTAGAAACTCGCCCGATTACAACGGTATGTGTATTTTTTCCCTAGCCCATTCTGGTTAAGCGTTTGGAGCAGCAGAAGTGCGAAAAATTTGTTGTCTTCTCAACCATTTCTTAGCTTCAAACTCCCATATCTCGCGAACGGATTGACCTAACCCAAAAATTCCTGTTGCATCTGAAAGTAGAAACTCGCCCGATTACAACGGTGTGTGTATTTTTTCCCTAGGCCATTCTGGTTAAGCGTTTGGAGCAACAGAATTGCGAAAAATTTTTTGCCTTCTCAACCATTTCTTGGTTTCAAACTCCCATATCTCGCGACTGATTGACCTAACCCAAAAATTCCTATTGCACCTGAAAGTAGAAACTCGCCCGATTACAACGGTATGTGTATTTTTTCCCTAGGCCATTCTGGATAAACGTTTGGCGCAGCAGAATTGCGAAAAATTTTTTGCCTTCTCAACCATTTCTTGGTTTCAAACTCCCATATCTCGCGACGGATTGACCTAACCCAAAAATTCCTATTGCACCTGAAAGTAGAAACTCGCCCGAATACAACGGTATGTGTATTTTCTCCCTAGCCCATTCTGGTTAAGCGTTTGGAGCAGCAGAATTGCGAAAAATTTGTTGTCTTCTCAACCATTTCTTAGCTTCAAAGTCCCATATCTCGCGAACGGATTGACCAAACCCAAAAATTCCTGCTGAGTCTGAAAGTAGAAACTCGCCCGATTACAACGGTATGCGTATTTTTTCCCTAGCCCATTCTGGTTAAGCGTTTGGAGCAGCAGAAGTGCGATAAATTTGTTGTCTTCTCAACCATTTCTTAGTTTCAAACTCCCATATCTCGCGAACGGATTGACCTAACCCAAAAATTCCTGTTGCATCTGAAAGTAGAAACTCGCCCGATTACAACGGTGTGTGATTTTTTTCCCTAGGCCATTCTGGTTAAGCGTTTGGAGCAACAGAATTGCGAAAAATTTTTTGCCTTCTCAACCATTTCTTGGTTTCAAAGTCCCATATCTCGCGACGGATTGACCTATCCCAAAAATTCCTATTGCACCTGAAAGTAGAAACTTGCCCGATTACAACGGTATGTGTATTTTTTCCCTAGGCCATTCTGGTTAAGCGTTTGGAGCAGCAGAATTGCGAAAAATTGTATGCCTTATCAACCATTTCTTGGCTTCAATCTGCCATATCTCGCGAACGGATTGACCTAACCCAAAAATTCCTGCTGCGTGTGAAAGTAGAAACTCGCCCGATTACAACGGTATGTGTATTTTTCCCTAGCCCATTCTGGTTAAGCGTTTGGAGCAGCAGAATTGCGAAAAATTTTTTGTCTTCTCAACAATTTCTTAGCTTCAAAGCCCCATATCTCGCGAACGGATTGACCAAACCCAAAAATTCCTGCTGAGTCTGAAAGTAGAAACTCGCCCGATTACAACGGTATGTGTATTTTTTCCCTAGCCCATTCTGGTTAAGCGTTTGGAGCAGCAGAAGTGCGAAAAATTTGTTGTCTTCTCAACCATTTCTTAGCTTCAAACTCCCATATCTCGCGAACGGATTGACCTAACCCAAAAATTCCTGTTGCATCTGAAAGTAGAAACTCGCCCGATTACAACGGTGTGTGTATTTTTTCCCTAGGCCATTCTGGTTAAGCGTTTGGAGCAACAGAATTGCGAAAAATTTTTTGCCTTCTCAACCATTTCTTGGTTTCAAACTCCCATATCTCGCGACTGATTGACCTAACCCAAAAATTCCTATTGCACCTGAAAGTAGAAACTCGCCCGATTACAACGGTATGTGTATTTTTTCCCTAGGCCATTCTGGATAAACGTTTGGCGCAGCAGAATTGCGAAAAATTTTTTGCCTTCTCAACCATTTCTTGGTTTCAAACTCCCATATCTCGCGACGGATTGACCTAACCCAAAAATTCCTATTGCACCTGAAAGTAGAAACTCGCCCGAATACAACGGTATGTGTATTTTCTCCCTAGCCCATTCTGGTTAAGCGTTTGGAGCAGCAGAATTGCGAAAAATTTGTTGTCTTCTCAACCATTTCTTAGCTTCAAAGTCCCATATCTCGCGAACGGATTGACCAAACCCAAAAATTCCTGCTGAGTCTGAAAGTAGAAACTCGCCCGATTACAACGGTATGCGTATTTTTTCCCTAGCCCATTCTGGTTAAGCGTTTGGAGCAGCAGAAGTGCGATAAATTTGTTGTCTTCTCAACCATTTCTTAGCTTCAAACTCCCATATCTCGCGGACGGATTGACCTAACCCAAAAATTCCTGTTGCATCTGAAAGTAGAAACTCGCCCGATTACAACGGTATGTGTATTTTTTCCCTAGGCCATTCTGGTTAAGCGTTTGGAGCAGCAGAATTGCGAAAAATTTTTTGCCTTCTTTAACCATTTCTTGGCTTCAAACTCCCATATCTCGCGAACGGATTGACCTAACTCAAAAATTCCTGTTGCGTGTGAAAGTAGAAACTCGCCCGATTACAACGGTATGTTTATTTTTTCCCTAGCCCATTCTGGTTAAGCGTTTGGAGCAGCAGAATTGCGAAAAATTTTTTGCCTTATCAACCATTTCTTGGCTTCAATCTGCCATATCTCGCGAACGGATTGACCTAACCCAAAAATTCCTGTTGCGTGTGAAAGTAGAAACTCGCCCGATTACAACGGTATGTTTATTTTTTCCCTAGCCCATTCTGGTTAAGCGTTTGGAGCAGCAGAATTGCGAAAAATTTGTTGTCTTCTCAACCATTTCTTAGCTTCAAAGTCCCATATCTCGCGAACGGATTGACCAAACCCAAAAATTCCTACTGAGTCTGAAAGTAGAAACTCGCCCGATTACAACGGTATGCGTATTTTTTCCCTAGCCCATTCTGGTTAAGCGTTTGGAGCAGCAGAAGTGCGAAAAATTTGTTGTCTTCTCAACCATTTCTTAGTTTCAAACTCCCATATCTCGCGAACGGATTGACCTAACCCAAAAATTCCTGTTGCATCTGAAAGTAGAAACTCGCCCGATTACAACGGTGTGTGATTTTTTTCCCTAGGCCATTCTGGTTAAGCGTTTGGAGCAACAGAATTGCGAAAAATTTTTTGCCTTCTCAACCATTTCTTGGTTTCAAAGTCCCATATCTCGCGACGGATTGACCTATCCCAAAAATTCCTATTGCACCTGAAAGTAGAAACTTGCCCGATTACAACGGTATGTGTATTTTTTCCCTAGGCCATTCTGGTTAAGCGTTTGGAGCAGCAGAATTGCGAAAAATTGTATGCCTTATCAACCATTTCTTGGCTTCAATCTGCCATATCTCGCGAACGGATTGACCTAACCCAAAAATTCCTGCTGCGTGTGAAAGTAGAAACTCGCCCGATTACAACGGTATGTGTATTTTTCCCTAGCCCATTCTGGTTAAGCGTTTGGAGCAGCAGAATTGCGAAAAATTTTTTGTCTTCTCAACAATTTCTTAGCTTCAAAGCCCCATATCTCGCGAACGGATTGACCAAACCCAAAAATTCCTGCTGAGTCTGAAAGTAGAAACTCGCCCGATTACAACGGTATGTGTATTTTTTCCCTAGCCCATTCTGGTTAAGCGTTTGGAGCAGCAGAAGTGCGAAAAATTTGTTGTCTTCTCAACCATTTCTTAGCTTCAAACTCCCATATCTCGCGAACGGATTGACCTAACCCAAAAATTCCTGTTGCATCTGAAAGTAGAAACTCGCCCGATTACAACGGTGTGTGTATTTTTCCCCTAGGCCATTCTGGTTAAGCGTTTGGAGCAACAGAATTGCGAAAAATTTTTTGCCTTCTCAACCATTTCTTGGTTTCAAACTCCCATATCTCGCGACTGATTGACCTAACCCAAAAATTCTTATTGCACCTGAAAGTAGAAACTCGCCCGATTACAACGGTATGTGTATTTTTCCCTAGCCCATTCTGGTTAAGCGTTTGGAGCAGCAGAATTGCGAAAAATTTTTTGTCTTCTCAACAATTTCTTAGCTTCAAAGCCCCATATCTCGCGAACGGATTGACCAAACCCAAAAATTCCTGCTGAGTCTGAAAGTAGAAACTCGCCCGATTACAACGGTATGTGTATTTTTTCCCTAGCCCATTCTGGTTAAGCGTTTGGAGCAGCAGAAGTGCGAAAAATTTGTTGTCTTCTCAACCATTTCTTAGCTTCAAACTCCCATATCTCGCGAACGGATTGACCTAACCCAAAAATTCCTGTTGCATCTGAAAGTAGAAACTCGCCCGATTACAACGGTGTGTGTATTTTTTCCCTAGGCCATTCTGGTTAAGCGTTTGGAGCAACAGAATTGCGAAAAATTTTTTGCCTTCTCAACCATTTCTTGGTTTCAAACTCCCATATCTCGCGACTGATTGACCTAACCCAAAAATTCCTATTGCACCTGAAAGTAGAAACTCGCCCGATTACAACGGTATGTGTATTTTTTCCCTAGGCCATTCTGGATAAACGTTTGGCGCAGCAGAATTGCGAAAAATTTTTTGCCTTCTCAACCATTTCTTGGTTTCAAACTCCCATATCTCGCGACGGATTGACCTAACCCAAAAATTCCTATTGCACCTGAAAGTAGAAACTCGCCCGAATACAACGGTATGTGTATTTTCTCCCTAGCCCATTCTGGTTAAGCGTTTGGAGCAGCAGAATTGCGAAAAATTTGTTGTCTTCTCAACCATTTCTTAGCTTCAAAGTCCCATATCTCGCGAACGGATTGACCAAACCCAAAAATTCCTGCTGAGTCTGAAAGTAGAAACTCGCCCGATTACAACGGTATGCGTATTTTTTCCCTAGCCCATTCTGGTTAAGCGTTTGGAGCAGCAGAAGTGCGATAAATTTGTTGTCTTCTCAACCATTTCTTAGCTTCAAACTCCCATATCTCGCGGACGGATTGACCTAACCCAAAAATTCCTGTTGCATCTGAAAGTAGAAACTCGCCCGATTACAACGGTATGTGTATTTTTTCCCTAGGCCATTCTGGTTAAGCGTTTGGAGCAGCAGAATTGCGAAAAATTTTTTGCCTTCTTTAACCATTTCTTGGCTTCAAACTCCCATATCTCGCGAACGGATTGACCTAACTCAAAAATTCCTGTTGCGTGTGAAAGTAGAAACTCGCCCGATTACAACGGTATGTTTATTTTTTCCCTAGCCCATTCTGGTTAAGCGTTTGGAGCAGCAGCATTGCGAAAAATTTTTTGCCTTATCAACCATTTCTTGGCTTCAATCTGCCATATCTCGCGAACGGATTGACCTAACCCAAAAATTCCTGTTGCGTGTGAAAGTAGAAACTCGCCCGATTACAACGGTATGTTTATTTTTTCCCTAGCCCATTCTGGTTAAGCGTTTGGAGCAGCAGAATTGCGAAAAATTTGTTGTCTTCTCAACCATTTCTTAGCTTCAAAGTCCCATATCTCGCGAACGGATTGACCAAACCCAAAAATTCCTACTGAGTCTGAAAGTAGAAACTCGCCCGATTACAACGGTATGCGTATTTTTTCCCTAGCCCATTCTGGTTAAGCGTTTGGAGCAGCAGAAGTGCGAAAAATTTGTTGTCTTCTCAACCATTTCTTAGTTTCAAACTCCCATATCTCGCGAACGGATTGACCTAACCCAAAAATTCCTGTTGCATCTGAAAGTAGAAACTCGCCCGATTACAACGGTGTGTGATTTTTTTCCCTAGGCCATTCTGGTTAAGCGTTTGGAGCAACAGAATTGCGAAAAATTTTTTGCCTTCTCAACCATTTCTTGGTTTCAAAGTCCCATATCTCGCGACGGATTGACCTATCCCAAAAATTCCTATTGCACCTGAAAGTAGAAACTTGCCCGATTACAACGGTATGTGTATTTTTTCCCTAGGCCATTCTGGTTAAGCGTTTGGAGCAGCAGAATTGCGAAAAATTGTATGCCTTATCAACCATTTCTTGGCTTCAATCTGCCATATCTCGCGAACGGATTGACCTAACCCAAAAATTCCTGCTGCGTGTGAAAGTAGAAACTCGCCCGATTACAACGGTATGTGTATTTTTCCCTAGCCCATTCTGGTTAAGCGTTTGGAGCAGCAGAATTGCGAAAAATTTTTTGTCTTCTCAACAATTTCTTAGCTTCAAAGCCCCATATCTCGCGAACGGATTGACCAAACCCAAAAATTCCTGCTGAGTCTGAAAGTAGAAACTCGCCCGATTACAACGGTATGTGTATTTTTTCCCTAGCCCATTCTGGTTAAGCGTTTGGAGCAGCAGAAGTGCGAAAAATTTGTTGTCTTCTCAACCATTTCTTAGCTTCAAACTCCCATATCTCGCGAACGGATTGACCTAACCCAAAAATTCCTGTTGCATCTGAAAGTAGAAACTCGCCCGATTACAACGGTGTGTGTATTTTTTCCCTAGGCCATTCTGGTTAAGCGTTTGGAGCAACAGAATTGCGAAAAATTTTTTGCCTTCTCAACCATTTCTTGGTTTCAAACTCCCATATCTCGCGACTGATTGACCTAACCCAAAAATTCTTATTGCACCTGAAAGTAGAAACTCGCCCGATTACAACGGTATGTGTATTTTTTCCCTAGGCCATTCTGGATAAACGTTTGGCGCAGCAGAATTGCGAAAAATTTTTTGCCTTCTCAACCATTTCTTGGTTTCAAACTCCCATATCTCGCGACGGATTGACCTAACCCAAAAATTCCTATTGCACCTGAAAGTAGAAACTCGCCCGAATACAACGGTATGTGTATTTTCTCCCTAGCCCATTCTGGTTAAGCGTTTGGAGCAGCAGAATTGCGAAAAATTTGTTGTCTTCTCAACCATTTCTTAGCTTCAAAGTCCCATATCTCGCGAACGGATTGACCAAACCCAAAAATTCCTGCTGAGTCTGAAAGTAGAAACTCGCCCGATTACAACGGTATGCGTATTTTTTCCCTAGCCCATTCTGGTTAAGCGTTTGGAGCAGCAGAAGTGCGATAAATTTGTTGTCTTCTCAACCATTTCTTAGCTTCAAACTCCCATATCTCGCGGACGGATTGACCTAACCCAAAAATTCCTGTTGCATCTGAAAGTAGAAACTCGCCCGATTACAACGGTATGTGTATTTTTTCCCTAGGCCATTCTGGTTAAGCGTTTGGAGCAGCAGAATTGCGAAAAATTTTTTGCCTTCTTTAACCATTTCTTGGCTTCAAACTCCCATATCTCGCGAACGGATTGACCTAACTCAAAAATTCCTGTTGCGTGTGAAAGTAGAAACTCGCCCGATTACAACGGTATGTTTATTTTTTCCCTAGCCCATTCTGGTTAAGCGTTTGGAGCAGCAGAATTGCGAAAAATTTTTTGCCTTATCAACCATTTCTTGGCTTCAATCTGCCATATCTCGCGAACGGATTGACCTAACCCAAAAATTCCTGTTGCGTGTGAAAGTAGAAACTCGCCCGATTACAACGGTATGTTTATTTTTTCCCTAGCCCATTCTGGTTAAGCGTTTGGAGCAGCAGAATTGCGAAAAATTTGTTGTCTTCTCAACCATTTCTTAGCTTCAAAGTCCCATATCTCGCGAACGGATTGACCAAACCCAAAAATTCCTACTGAGTCTGAAAGTAGAAACTCGCCCGATTACAACGGTATGCGTATTTTTTCCCTAGCCCATTCTGGTTAAGCGTTTGGAGCAGCAGAAGTGCGAAAAATTTGTTGTCTTCTCAACCATTTCTTAGTTTCAAACTCCCATATCTCGCGAACGGATTGACCTAACCCAAAAATTCCTGTTGCATCTGAAAGTAGAAACTCGCCCGATTACAACGGTGTGTGATTTTTTTCCCTAGGCCATTCTGGTTAAGCGTTTGGAGCAACAGAATTGCGAAAAATTTTTTGCCTTCTCAACCATTTCTTGGTTTCAAAGTCCCATATCTCGCGACGGATTGACCTATCCCAAAAATTCCTATTGCACCTGAAAGTAGAAACTTGCCCGATTACAACGGTATGTGTATTTTTTCCCTAGGCCATTCTGGTTAAGCGTTTGGAGCAGCAGAATTGCGAAAAATTGTATGCCTTATCAACCATTTCTTGGCTTCAATCTGCCATATCTCGCGAACGGATTGACCTAACCCAAAAATTCCTGCTGCGTGTGAAAGTAGAAACTCGCCCGATTACAACGGTATGTGTATTTTTCCCTAGCCCATTCTGGTTAAGCGTTTGGAGCAGCAGAATTGCGAAAAATTTTTTGTCTTCTCAACAATTTCTTAGCTTCAAAGCCCCATATCTCGCGAACGGATTGACCAAACCCAAAAATTCCTGCTGAGTCTGAAAGTAGAAACTCGCCCGATTACAACGGTATGTGTATTTTTTCCCTAGCCCATTCTGGTTAAGCGTTTGGAGCAGCAGAAGTGCGAAAAATTTGTTGTCTTCTCAACCATTTCTTAGCTTCAAACTCCCATATCTCGCGAACGGATTGACCTAACCCAAAAATTCCTGTTGCATCTGAAAGTAGAAACTCGCCCGATTACAACGGTGTGTGTATTTTTTCCCTAGGCCATTCTGGTTAAGCGTTTGGAGCAACAGAATTGCGAAAAATTTTTTGCCTTCTCAACCATTTCTTGGTTTCAAACTCCCATATCTCGCGACTGATTGACCTAACCCAAAAATTCTTATTGCACCTGAAAGTAGAAACTCGCCCGATTACAAGGGTATGTGTATTTTTTCCCTAGGCCATTCTGGATAAACGTTTGGCGCAGCAGAATTGCGAAAAATTTTTTGCCTTCTCAACCATTTCTTGGTTTCAAACTCCCATATCTCGCGACGGATTGACCTAACCCAAAAATTCCTATTGCACCTGAAAGTAGAAACTCGCCCGAATACAACGGTATGTGTATTTTCTCCCTAGCCCATTCTGGTTAAGCGTTTGGAGCAGCAGAATTGCGAAAAATTTGTTGTCTTCTCAACCATTTCTTAGCTTCAAAGTCCCATATCTCGCGAACGGATTGACCAAACCCAAAAATTCCTGCTGAGTCTGAAAGTAGAAACTCGCCCGATTACAACGGTATGCGTATTTTTTCCCTAGCCCATTCTGGTTAAGCGTTTGGAGCAGCAGAAGTGCGATAAATTTGTTGTCTTCTCAACCATTTCTTAGCTTCAAACTCCCATATCTCGCGGACGGATTGACCTAACCCAAAAATTCCTGTTGCATCTGAAAGTAGAAACTCGCCCGATTACAACGGTATGTGTATTTTTTCCCTAGGCCATTCTGGTTAAGCGTTTGGAGCAGCAGAATTGCGAAAAATTTTTTGCCTTCTTTAACCATTTCTTGGCTTCAAACTCCCATATCTCGCGAACGGATTGACCTAACTCAAAAATTCCTGTTGCGTGTGAAAGTAGAAACTCGCCCGATTACAACGGTATGTTTATTTTTTCCCTAGCCCATTCTGGTTAAGCGTTTGGAGCAGCAGAATTGCGAAAAATTTTTTGCCTTATCAACCATTTCTTGGCTTCAATCTGCCATATCTCGCGAACGGATTGACCTAACCCAAAAATTCCTGTTGCGTGTGAAAGTAGAAACTCGCCCGATTACAACGGTATGTTTATTTTTTCCCTAGCCCATTCTGGTTAAGCGTTTGGAGCAGCAGAATTGCGAAAAATTTGTTGTCTTCTCAACCATTTCTTAGCTTCAAAGTCCCATATCTCGCGAACGGATTGACCAAACCCAAAAATTCCTACTGAGTCTGAAAGTAGAAACTGGCCCGATTACAACGGTATGCGTATTTTTTCCCTAGCCCATTCTGGTTAAGCGTTTGGAGCAGCAGAAGTGCGAAAAATTTGTTGTCTTCTCAACCATTTCTTAGTTTCAAACTCCCATATCTCGCGAACGGATTGACCTAACCCAAAAATTCCTGTTGCATCTGAAAGTAGAAACTCGCCCGATTACAACGGTGTGTGATTTTTTTCCCTAGGCCATTCTGGTTAAGCGTTTGGAGCAACAGAATTGCGAAAAATTTTTTGCCTTCTCAACCATTTCTTGGTTTCAAAGTCCCATATCTCGCGACGGATTGACCTATCCCAAAAATTCCTATTGCACCTGAAAGTAGAAACTTGCCCGATTACAACGGTATGTGTATTTTTTCCCTAGGCCATTCTGGTTGAGCGTTTGGAGCAGCAGAATTGCGAAAAATTGTATGCCTTATCAACCATTTCTTGGCTTCAATCTGCCATATCTCGCGAACGGATTGACCTAACCCAAAAATTCCTGCTGCGTGTGAAAGTAGAAACTCGCCCGATTACAACGGTATGTGTATTTTTCCCTAGCCCATTCTGGTTAAGCGTTTGGAGCAGCAGAATTGCGAAAAATTTTTTGTCTTCTCAACAATTTCTTAGCTTCAAAGCCCCATATCTCGCGAACGGATTGACCAAACCCAAAAATTCCTGCTGAGTCTGAAAGTAGAAACTCGCCCGATTACAACGGTATGTGTATTTTTTCCCTAGCCCATTCTGGTTAAGCGTTTGGAGCAGCAGAAGTGCGAAAAATTTGTTGTCTTCTCAACCATTTCTTAGCTTCAAACTCCCATATCTCGCGAACGGATTGACCTAACCCAAAAATTCCTGTTGCATCTGAAAGTAGAAACTCGCCCGATTACAACGGTGTGTGTATTTTTTCCCTAGGCCATTCTGGTTAAGCGTTTGGAGCAACAGAATTGCGAAAAATTTTTTGCCTTCTCAACCATTTCTTGGTTTCAAACTCCCATATCTCGCGACTGATTGACCTAACCCAAAAATTCCTATTGCACCTGAAAGTAGAAACTCGCCCGATTACAACGGTATGTGTATTTTTTCCCTAGGCCATTCTGGATAAACGTTTGGCGCAGCAGAATTGCGAAAAATTTTTTGCCTTCTCAACCATTTCTTGGTTTCAAACTCCCATATCTCGCGACGGATTGACCTAACCCAAAAATTCCTATTGCACCTGAAAGTAGAAACTCGCCCGAATACAACGGTATGTGTATTTTCTCCCTAGCCCATTCTGGTTAAGCGTTTGGAGCAGCAGAATTGCGAAAAATTTGTTGTCTTCTCAACCATTTCTTAGCTTCAAAGTCCCATATCTCGCGAACGGATTGACCAAACCCAAAAATTCCTGCTGAGTCTGAAAGTAGAAACTCGCCCGATTACAACGGTGTGTGATTTTTTTCCCTAGGCCATTCTGGTTAAGCGTTTGGAGCAACAGAATTGCGAAAAATTTTTTGCCTTCTCAACCATTTCTTGGTTTCAAAGTCCCATATCTCGCGACGGATTGACCTATCCCAAAAATTCCTATTGCACCTGAAAGTAGAAACTTGCCCGATTACAACGGTATGTGTATTTTTTCCCTAGGCCATTCTGGTTAAGCGTTTGGAGCAGCAGAATTGCGAAAAATTGTATGCCTTATCAACCATTTCTTGGCTTCAATCTGCCATATCTCGCGAACGGATTGACCTAACCCAAAAATTCCTGCTGCGTGTGAAAGTAGAAACTCGCCCGATTACAACGGTATGTGTATTTTTCCCTAGCCCATTCTGGTTAAGCGTTTGGAGCAGCAGAATTGCGAAAAATTTTTTGTCTTCTCAACAATTTCTTAGCTTCAAAGCCCCATATCTCGCGAACGGATTGACCAAACCCAAAAATTCCTGCTGAGTCTGAAAGTAGAAACTCGCCCGATTACAACGGTATGTGTATTTTTTCCCCAGCCCATTCTGGTTAAGCGTTTGGAGCAGCAGAATTGCGAAAAATCTGTTGTCTCCTCAAGCATTTCTTAGCTTCAAACTCCCATATCTCGCGAACGGATGACCTAACCCAAAAATTCCTGTTGCATCTGAAAGTAGAAACTCGCCCGATTACAACGGTATGTGTATTTTTTCCCTAGCCCATTCTGGTTAAGCGTTTGGAGCAGCAGAAGTGCGAAAAATTTGTTGTCTTCTCAACCATTTCTTAGCTTCAAACTCCCATATCTCGCGAACGGATTGACCTAACCCAAAAATTCCTGTTGCATCTGAAAGTAGAAACTCGCCCGATTACAACGGTGTGTGTATTTTTTCCCTAGGCCATTCTGGTTAAGCGTTTGGAGCAACAGAATTGCGAAAAATTTTTTGCCTTCTCAACCATTTCTTGGTTTCAAACTCCCATATCTCGCGACTGATTGACCTAACCCAAAAATTCCTATTGCACCTGAAAGTAGAAACTCGCCCGATTACAACGGTATGTGTATTTTTTCCCTAGGCCATTCTGGATAAACGTTTGGCGCAGCAGAATTGCGAAAAATTTTTTGCCTTCTCAACCATTTCTTGGTTTCAAACTCCCATATCTCGCGACGGATTGACCTAACCCAAAAATTCCTATTGCACCTGAAAGTAGAAACTCGCCCGAATACAACGTTATGTGTATTTTCTCCCTAGCCCATTCTGGTTAAGCGTTTGGAGCAGCAGAATTGCGAAAAATTTGTTGTCTTCTCAACCATTTCTTAGCTTCAAAGTCCCATATCTCGCGAACGGATTGACCAAACCCAAAAATTCCTGCTGAGTCTGAAAGTAGAAACTCGCCCGATTACAACGGTATGCGTATTTTTTCCCTAGCCCATTCTGGTTAAGCGTTTGGAGCAGCAGAAGTGCGATAAATTTGTTGTCTTCTCAACCATTTCTTAGCTTCAAACTCCCATATCTCGCGGACGGATTGACCTAACCCAAAAATTCCTGTTGCATCTGAAAGTAGAAACTCGCCCGATTACAACGGTATGTGTATTTTTTCCCTAGGCCATTCTGGTTAAGCGTTTGGAGCAGCAGAATTGCGAAAAATTTTTTGCCTTCTTTAACCATTTCTTGGCTTCAAACTCCCATATCTCGCGAACGGATTGACCTAACTCAAAAATTCCTGTTGCGTGTGAAAGTAGAAACTCGCCCGATTACAACGGTATGTTTATTTTTTCCCTAGCCCATTCTGGTTAAGCGTTTGGAGCAGCAGAATTGCGAAAAATTTTTTGCCTTATCAACCATTTCTTGGCTTCAATCTGCCATATCTCGCGAACGGATTGACCTAACCCAAAAATTCCTGTTGCGTGTGAAAGTAGAAACTCGCCCGATTACAACGGTATGTTTATTTTTTCCCTAGCCCATTCTGGTTAAGCGTTTGGAGCAGCAGAATTGCGAAAAATTTGTTGTCTTCTCAACCATTTCTTAGCTTCAAAGTCCCATATCTCGCGAACGGATTGACCAAACCCAAAAATTCCTACTGAGTCTGAAAGTAGAAACTCGCCCGATTACAACGGTATGCGTATTTTTTCCCTAGCCCATTCTGGTTAAGCGTTTGGAGCAGCAGAAGTGCGAAAAATTTGTTGTCTTCTCAACCATTTCTTAGTTTCAAACTCCCATATCTCGCGAACGGATTGACCTAACCCAAAAATTCCTGTTGCATCTGAAAGTAGAAACTCGCCCGATTACAACGGTGTGTGATTTTTTTCCCTAGGCCATTCTGGTTAAGCGTTTGGAGCAACAGAATTGCGAAAAATTTTTTGCCTTCTCAACCATTTCTTGGTTTCAAAGTCCCATATCTCGCGACGGATTGTCCTATCCCAAAAATTCCTATTGCACCTGAAAGTAGAAACTTGCCCGATTACAACGGTATGTGTATTTTTTCCCTAGGCCATTCTGGTTAAGCGTTTGGAGCAGCAGAATTGCGAAAAATTGTATGCCTTATCAACCATTTCTTGGCTTCAATCTGCCATATCTCGCGAACGGATTGACCTAACCCAAAAATTCCTGCTGCGTGTGAAAGTAGAAACTCGCCCGATTACAACGGTATGTGTATTTTTCCCTAGCCCATTCTGGTTAAGCGTTTGGAGCAGCAGAATTGCGAAAAATTTTTTGTCTTCTCAACAATTTCTTAGCTTCAAAGCCCCATATCTCGCGAACGGATTGACCAAACCCAAAAATTCCTGCTGAGTCTGAAAGTAGAAACTCGCCCGATTACAACGGTATGTGTATTTTTTCCCTAGCCCATTCTGGTTAAGCGTTTGGAGCAGCAGAAGTGCGAAAAATTTGTTGTCTTCTCAACCATTTCTTAGCTTCAAACTCCCATATCTCGCGAACGGATTGACCTAACCCAAAAATTCCTGTTGCATCTGAAAGTAGAAACTCGCCCGATTACAACGGTGTGTGTATTTTTTCCCTAGGCCATTCTGGTTAAGCGTTTGGAGCAACAGAATTGCGAAAAATTTTTTGCCTTCTCAACCATTTCTTGGTTTCAAACTCCCATATCTCGCGACTGATTGACCTAACCCAAAAATTCCTATTGCACCTGAAAGTAGAAACTCGCCCGATTACAACGGTATGTGTATTTTTTCCCTAGGCCATTCTGGATAAACGTTTGGCGCAGCAGAATTGCGAAAAATTTTTTGCCTTCTCAACCATTTCTTGGTTTCAAACTCCCATATCTCGCGACGGATTGACCTAACCCAAAAATTCCTATTGCACCTGAAAGTAGAAACTCGCCCGAATACAACGGTATGTGTATTTTCTCCCTAGCCCATTCTGGTTAAGCGTTTGGAGCAGCAGAATTGCGAAAAATTTGTTGTCTTCTCAACCATTTCTTAGCTTCAAAGTCCCATATCTCGCGAACGGATTGACCAAACCCAAAAATTCCTGCTGAGTCTGAAAGTAGAAACTCGCCCGATTACAACGGTATGCGTATTTTTTCCCTAGCCCATTCTGGTTAAGCGTTTGGAGCAGCAGCAGTGCGATAAATTTGTTGTCTTCTCAACCATTTCTTAGCTTCAAACTCCCATATCTCGCGGACGGATTGACCTAACCCAAAAATTCCTGTTGCATCTGAAAGTAGAAACTCGCCCGATTACAACGGTATGTGTATTTTTTCCCTAGGCCATTCTGGTTAAGCGTTTGGAGCAGCAGAATTGCGAAAAATTTTTTGCCTTCTTTAACCATTTCTTGGCTTCAAACTCCCATATCTCGCGAACGGATTGACCTAACTCAAAAATTCCTGTTGCCTCTGAAAGTAGAAACTCGCCCGATTACAACTGTATGTGTATTTTTTCCCTAGGCCATTCTGGTTAAGCGTTTGGAGCAGCAGAATTGCGAAAAATTTTTTGCCTTCTCAACCATTTCTTGCCTTCAAACTCCCATATCTCGCGAACGGATGGACCTAACCCAAAAATTCCTATTGCACCTGAAAGTAGAAACTCGCCCGATTACAACGGTATGTGTATTTTTTCCCTAGGCCATTCTGGATAAACGTTTGGCGCAGCAGAATTGCGAAAATTTTTTTGCCTTATCAACCATTTCTTGGCTTCAATCTGCCATATCTCGCGAACGGATTGACCAAACCCAAAAATTCCTGCTGAGTCTGAAAGTAGAAACTCGCCCGATTACAACGGTATGTGTATTTTTTCCCTAGCCCATTCTGGTTAAGCGTTTGGAGCAGCAGAAGTGCGAAAAATTTGTTGTCTTCTCAACCATTTCTTAGCTTCAAACTCCCATATTTCGCGAACGGATTGACCTAACCCAAAAATTCCTGTTGCATCTGAAAGTAGAAACTCGCCCGATTACAACGGTGTGTGTATTTTTTCCCTAGGCCATTCTGGTTAAGCGTTTGGAGCAACAGAATTGCGAAAAATTTTTTGCCTTCTCAACCATTTCTTGGTTTCAAACTCCCATATCTCGCGACTGATTGACCTAACCGAAAAATTCCTATTGCACCTGAAAGTAGAAACTCGCCCGATTACAACGGTATGTGTATTTTTTCCCTAGGCCATTCTGGATAAACGTTTGGCGCACCAGAATTGCGAAAAATTTTTTGCCTTCTCAACCATTTCTTGGTTTCAAACTCCCATATCTCGCGACGGATTGACCTAACCCAAAAATTCCTATTGCACCTGAAAGTAGAAACTCGCCCGAATACAACGGTATGTGTATTTTCTCCCTAGCCCATTCTGGTTAAGCGTTTGGAGCAGCAGAATTGCGAAAAATTTGTTGTCTTCTCAACCATTTCTTAGCTTCAAAGTCCCATATCTCGCGGACGGATTGACCAAACCCAAAAATTCCTGCTGAGTCTGAAAGTAGAAACTCGCCCGATTACAACGGTATGCGTATTTTTTCCCTAGCCCATTCTGGTTAAGCGTTTGGAGCAGCAGAAGTGCGATAAATTTGTTGTCTTCTCAACCATTTCTTAGCTTCAAACTCCCATATCTCGCGGACGGATTGACCTAACCCAAAAATTCCTGTTGCATCTGAAAGTAGAAACTCGCCCGATTACAACGGTATGTGTATTTTTTCCCTAGGCCATTCTGGTTAAGCGTTTGGAGCAGCAGAATTGCGAAAAATTTTTTGCCTTCTTTAACCATTTCTTGGCTTCAAACTCCCATATCTCGCGAACGGATTGACCTAACTCAAAAATTCCTGTTGCCTCTGAAAGTAGAAACTCGCCCGATTACAACTGTATGTGTATTTTTTCCCTAGGCCATTCTGGTTAAGCGTTTGGAGCAGCAGAATTGCGAAAAATTTTTTGCCTTCTCAACCATTTCTTGCCTTCAAACTCCCATATCTCGCGAACGGATGGACCTAACCCAAAAATTCCTATTGCATCTGAAAGTAGAAACTCGCCCGATTACAACGGTATGTGTATTTTTTCCCTAGGCCGTTCTGGTTAAGCGTTTGGAACAACAGAATTGCGAAAAATTTTTTGCCTTCTTTAACCATTTCCTGGCTTCAAACTCCCATATCTCGCGACGGATTGACCTAACCCAAAAATTCCTATTGCACCTGAAAGTAGAAACTCGCCCGATTACAACGGTATGTGTATTTTTTCCCTAGGCCATTCTGGTTAAGCGTTTGGAGCAGCAGAATTGCGAAAAATTTTTTGCCTTCTTTAACCATTTCTTGGCTTCAAACTCCCATATCTCGCGAACGGATTGACCTAACTCAAAAATTCCTGTTGCCTCTGAAAGTAGAAACTCGCCCGATTACAACTGTATGTGTATTTTTTCCCTAGGCCATTCTGGTTAAGCGTTTGGAGCAGCAGAATTGCGAAAAATTTTTTGCCTTCTCAACCATTTCTTGCCTTCAAACTCCCATATCTCGCGAACGGATGGACCTAACCCAAAAATTCCTATTGCATCTGAAAGTAGAAACTCGCCCGATTACAACGGTATGTGTATTTTTTCCCTAGGCCGTTCTGGTTGAGCGTTTGGGGCAACAGAATTGCGAAAAATTTTTTGCCTTATCAACCATTTCTTGGCTTCAATCTGCCATATCTCGCGAACGGATTGACCTAACCCAAAAATTCCTATTGCACCTGAAAGTAGAAACTCGCCCGAATACAACGGTATGTGTATTTTCTCCCTAGCCGATTCTGGTTAAGCGTTTGGAGCAGCAGAATTGCGAAAAATTTTTTGCCTTCTCAACCATTTCTTGCCTTCAAACTCCCATATCTCGCGAACGGATGGACCTAACCCAAAAATTCCTATTGCATCTGAAAGTAGAAACTCGCCCGATTACAACGGTATGTGTATTTTTTCCCTAGGCCGTTCTGGTTAAGCGTTTGGAACAACAGAATTGCGAAAAATTTTTTGCCTTCTTTAACCATTTCCTGGCTTCAAACTCCCATATCTCGCGACGGATTGACCTAACCCAAAAATTCCTATTGCACCTGAAAGTAGAAACTCGCCCGATTACAACGGTATGTGTATTTTTTCCCTAGGCCATTCTGGTTAAGCGTTTGGAGCAGCAGAATTGCGAAAAATTTTTTGCCTTCTTTAACCATTTCTTGGCTTCAAACTCCCATATCTCGCGAACGGATTGACCTAACTCAAAAATTCCTGTTGCCTCTGAAAGTAGAAACTCGCCCGATTACAACTGTATGTGTATTTTTTCCCTAGGCCATTCTGGTTAAGCGTTTGGAGCAGCAGAATTGCGAAAAATTTTTTGCCTTCTCAACCATTTCTTGGCTTCAAACTCCCATATCTCGCGAACGGATTGACCTGACCCAAAAATTCCTATTGCATCTGAAAGTAGAAACTCGCCCGATTACAACGGTATGTGTATTTTTTCCCTAGGCCATTCTGGTTAAGCGTTTGGAGCAGCAGAAGTGCGAAAAATTTGTTGTCTTCTCAACCATTTCTTAGCTTCAAACTCCCATATCTCGCGAACGGATTGACCTAACCCAAAAATTCCTGTTGCATCTGAAAGTAGAAACTCGCCCGATTACAACGGTTTGTGTATTTTTTTCCTAGGCCATTCTGGTTAAGCGTTTGGAGCAACAGAATTGCGAAAAATTTTTTGCCTTGTCAACCAATTCTTGGTTTCAATCTCCCATATCTCGCGACGGATTGACCTAACCCAAAAATTCCTATTTCATCTGAAAGTAGAAACTCGCCCGACTACAGCGGTATGTGTATTTTTTCCCTAGGCCATTCTGGTTAAGCGTTTGGATCAGCAGAATTGCGAAAAATTGTATGCCTTCTCAACCATTTCTTGGATTCAAACTCCCATATCTCGCGAACGGATTGACCTAACCCAAAAATTCCTGTTGCGTGTGAAAGTAGAAACTCGCCCGATTACAACGGTATGTGTATTTTTTCCCTAGCCCATTCTGGTTAAGCGTTTGGAGCAGCAGAATTGCGAAAAATTTGTTGTCTTCTGAACCATTTCTCAGCTTCAAAGTCCCATATCTCTCGAACGGATTGACCAAACCCAAAAATTCCTGCTGCGTCTGAAAGTAGAAACTCGCCCGATTACAACGATATGCGTATTTCTTCACTAGGCTATTCTGGTTAAGCGTTTGGAGCAGCAGAATTGCGAAAAATGTTTTGCCTTCTGAACCATTTCTTGATTTCAAACTCCCATATCTCGCGAACGGATTGACCTGACCCAAAAATTCCTGTTGCGTCTGAAAGTAGAAACTCGCCCGGTTACAACGGTATGTGTATTTTTTCCCTAGGCCATTCTGGTTAAGCGTTTGGAGCAGCAGAAGTGCGAAAAATTTGTTGCCTTCTCAAACATTTCTTGGATTCAAACTCCCATATCTCGCGAACGGATTGACCTAACTCAAAAATTCCTGTTGCCTCTGAAAGTAGAAACTCGCCCGATTACAACTGTATGTGTATTTTTTCCCTAGGCCATTCTGGTTAAGCGTTTGGAGCAGCAGAATTGCGAAAAATTTTTTGCCTTCTCAACCATTTCTTGCCTTCAAACTCCCATATCTCGCGAACGGATTGACCTAACCCAAAAATTCCTATTGCATCTGAAAGTAGAATCTCGCCCGATTACAACGGTATGTGTATTTTTTCCCTAGGCCATTCTGGTTAAGCGTTTGGAGCAACAGAATTGCGAAAAATTTTTTGCTTTCTTTAACCATTTCCTGGTTTCAAACTCCCATATCTCCCGAACGGATTGACCTAACCCAAAAATTCCTGTTGCATCTGAAAGTAGAAACTCGCCCGATTACAACGGTAGGTGTATTTTTTCCCTAGGCCATTCTGGTTAAGCGTTTGGAGCAGCAGAATTGCGAAAAATTTTTTGCCTTCTCAACCATTTCTTGCCTTCAAACTCCCATATCTCGCGAACGGATTGACCTAACCCAAAAATTCCTATTGCATCTGAAAGTAGAAACTCGCCCAATTACAGCGGTATGTGTATTTTTTCCCTAGGCCATTCTGGTTAAGCGTTTGGAGCAACAGAATTGCGAAAAATTTTTTGCCTTCCTTAACCATTTCCTGGCTTCAAACTCCCATATCTCGCGAACGGATTGTCCTAACCCAATAATTCCTGTTGCATCTGAAAGTAGAAACTCGCCCGATTACAACGGTATGTGTATTTTTTCCCTAGGCCATTCTGGTTAAGCGTTTGGAGCAGCAGAATTGCGAATAATTTTTTGCCTTATCAACCATTTCTTGGCTTCAATCTGCCATATCTCGCGAACGGATTGACCTAACCCAAAAATTCCTGTTGCGTGTGAAAGTAGAAACTCGCCCGATTACAACGGTATGTGTATTTTTTCCCTAGCCCATTCTGGTTAAGCGTTTGGAGCAACAGAATTGCGAAAAAATTTTTGCCTTGTTTAACCATTTCCTGGTTTCAAACTCCCATATCTCGCGAACGGATTGACCTAACCCAAAAATTCCTGTTGCATCTGAAAGTAGAAACTCGCCCGATTACAACGGTATGTGTATTTTTTCCCTAGGCCATTCTGGTTAAGCGTTTGGAGCAGCAGAATTGCGAAAAATTTTTTGCCTTATCAACCATTTCTTGGCTTCAATCTGCCATACCTCGCGAACGGATTGACCTAACCCAAAAATTCCTGTTGCGTGTGAAAGTAGAAACTCGCCCGATTACAACGGTATGTGTATTTTTTCCCTAGCCCATTCTGGTTAAGCGTTTGGAGCAGCAGAATTGCGAAAAATTTGTTGTCTTCTCAACCATTTCTTACCTTCAAAGTCCCATATCTCGCGAACGGATTGACCAAACCCAAAAATTCCTACTGAGTCTGAAAGTAGAAACTCGCCCGATTACAACGGTATGCGTATTTTTTCCCTAGCCCATTCTGGTTAAGCGTTTGGAGCAGCAGAAGTGCGGAAAAATTTGTTGTCTTCTCAACCATTTCTTAGCTTCAAACTCCCATATCTCGCGAACGGATTGACCTAACCCAAAAATTCCTGTTGCATCTGAAAGTAGAAACTCGCCCGATTACAACGGTGTGTGATTTTTTTCCCTAGCCCAGTCTGGTTAAGCGTTTGGAGCAGCAGAAATGCGAAAAATTTTTTGTCTTCTCAACCATTTCTTAGCTTCAAAACCCCATATCTCGCGAACGGATTGACCAAACCCAAAAATTCCTGCTGAGTCTGAAAGTAGAATCTCGCCCGATTACAACGATATGCGTATTTTTTCACTAGGCCACTCTGGTTAAGCGTTTGGAGCAGCAGAAGTGCGAAAAATTTGTTGTCTTCTCAACCATTTCTTAGCTTCAAACTCCCATATCTCGCGAACGGATTGACCAAACCCAAAAATTCCTGTTGCGTGTGAAAGTAGAAACTCGCCCGATTACAACGGTATGTGTATTTTTTCCCTAGCCCATTCTGGTTAAGCGTTTGGAGCAGCAGAATTGCGAAAAATTTTTTGCCTTCTCAACCATTTCTTGGCTTCAAACTCCCATATCTCGCGAACGGATTGGCCTAACCCAAAAATTCCTGTTGCGTCTGAAAGTAGAAACTCGCCCGATTACAACGGTATGTGTATTTTTTCCTTAGGCCATTCTGGTTAAGCGTTTGGAGCAGCAGAATTGCGAAAAATTTCTTCCCTTCTGAGCCATTTCTTGGCTTCAAACCGCCATATCTCGCGAACGGATTGACCTAACCCAAAAATTCCTATTGCATCTGAAAGTAGAAACTCGCACGACTACAGCGGTATGTGTATTTTTTCCCTAGGCCATTCTGGTTAAGCGTTTGGATCAGCAGAATTCCGAAAAATTGTATGCCTTCTCAACCATTTCTTAGCTTCAAACTCCCATACCTCGCGAACGGATTGACCTAACCCAAAAATTCCTGTTGCGTGTGAAAGTAGAAACTCGCCCGATTACAACGGTATGTTTATTTTTTCCCTAGCCCATTCTGGTTAAGCGTTTGGAGCAGCAGAATTGCGAAAAATTTGTTGTCTTCTCAACCATTTCTTAGCTTCAAAGTCCCATATCTCGCGAACGGATTGACCAAACCCAAATATTCCTGCTGAGTTTGAAAGTAGAAACTCGCCCGATTACAACGGTATGTGTATTTTTTCCCCAGCCCATTCTGGTTAAGCGTTTGGAGCAGCAGAATTGCGAAAAATCTGTTGTCTCCTCAAGCATTTCTTAGCTTCAAACTCCCATATCTCGCGAACGGATGACCTAACCCAAAAATTCCTGTTGCATCTGAAAGTAGAAACTCGCCCGATTACAACGGTATGTGTATTTTTTCCCTAGGCCATTCTGGTTAAGCGTTTGGAGCAGCAGAATTGCGAAAAATTTTTTGCCTTCTTTAACCATTTCCTGGCTTCAAACTCCCATATCTCGCGACGGATTGACCTAACCCAAAAATTCCTATTGCACCTGAAAGTAGAAACTCGCCCGATTACAACGGTATGTGTATTTTTTCCCTAGGCCATTCTGGTTAAGCGTTTGGAGCAGCAGAATTGCGAAAAATTTTTTGCCTTCTTTAACCATTTCTTGGCTTCAAACTCCCATATCTCGCGAACGGATTGACCTAACTCAAAAATTCCTGTTGCCTCTGAAAGTAGAAACTCGCCCGATTACAACTGTATGTGTATTTTTTCCCTAGGCCATTCTGGTTAAGCGTTTGGAGCAGCAGAATTGCGAAAAATTTTTTGCCTTCTCAACCATTTCTTGCCTTCAAACTCCCATATCTCGCGAACGGATGGACCTAACCCAAAAATTCCTATTGCATCTGAAAGTAGAAACTCGCCCGATTACAACGGTATGTGTATTTTTTCCCTAGGCCGTTCTGGTTAAGCGTTTGGAACAACAGAATTGCGAAAAATTTTTTGCCTTCTTTAACCATTTCCTGGCTTCAAACTCCCATATCTCGCGACGGATTGACCTAACCCAAAAATTCCTATTGCACCTGAAAGTAGAAACTCGCCCGATTACAACGGTATGTGTATTTTTTCCCTAGGCCATTCTGGTTAAGCGTTTGGAGCAGCAGAATTGCGAAAAATTTTTTGCCTTCTTTAACCATTTCTTGGCTTCAAACTCCCATATCTCGCGAACGGATTGACCTAACTCAAAAATTCCTGTTGCCTCTGAAAGTAGAAACTCGCCCGATTACAACTGTATGTGTATTTTTTCCCTAGGCCATTCTGGTTAAGCGTTTGGAGCAGCAGAATTGCGAAAAATTTTTTGCCTTCTCAACCATTTCTTGCCTTCAAACTCCCATATCTCGCGAACGGATGGACCTAACCCAAAAATTCCTGTTGCATCTGAAAGTAGAAACTCGCCCGATTACAACGGTATGTGTATTTTTTCCCTAGGCCGTTCTGGTTGAGCGTTTGGGGCAACAGAATTGCGAAAAATTTTTTGCCTTATCAACCATTTCTTGGCTTCAATCTGCCATATCTCGCGAACGGATTGACCTAACCCAAAAATTCCTATTGCACCTGAAAGTAGAAACTCGCCCGAATACAACGGTATGTGTATTTTCTCCCTAGCCGATTCTGGTTAAGCGTTTGGAGCAGCAGAATTGCGAAAAATTTTTTGCCTTCTCAACCATTTCTTGCCTTCAAACTCCCATATCTCGCGAACGGATGGACCTAACCCAAAAATTCCTATTGCATCTGAAAGTAGAAACTCGCCCGATTACAACGGTATGTGTATTTTTTCCCTAGGCCGTTCTGGTTAAGCGTTTGGAACAACAGAATTGCGAAAAATTTTTTGCCTTCTTTAACCATTTCCTGGCTTCAAACTCCCATATCTCGCGACGGATTGACCTAACCCAAAAATTCCTATTGCACCTGAAAGTAGAAACTCGCCCGATTACAACGGTATGTGTATTTTTTCCCTAGGCCATTCTGGTTAAGCGTTTGGAGCAGCAGAATTGCGAAAAATTTTTTGCCTTCTTTAACCATTTCTTGGCTTCAAACTCCCATATCTCGCGAACGGATTGACCTAACTCAAAAATTCCTGTTGCCTCTGAAAGTAGAAACTCGCCCGATTACAACTGTATGTGTATTTTTTCCCTAGGCCATTCTGGTTAAGCGTTTGGAGCAGCAGAATTGCGAAAAATTTTTTGCCTTCTCAACCATTTCTTGGCTTCAAACTCCCATATCTCGCGAACGGATTGACCTGACCCAAAAATTCCTATTGCATCTGAAAGTAGAAACTCGCCCGATTACAACGGTATGTGTATTTTTTCCCTAGGCCATTCTGGTTAAGCGTTTGGAGCAGCAGAAGTGCGAAAAATTTGTTGTCTTCTCAACCATTTCTTAGCTTCAAACTCCCATATCTCGCGAACGGATTGACCTAACCCAAAAATTCCTGTTGCATCTGAAAGTAGAAACTCGCCCGATTACAACGGTTTGTGTATTTTTTTCCTAGGCCATTCTGGTTAAGCGTTTGGAGCAACAGAATTGCGAAAAATTTTTTGCCTTGTCAACCAATTCTTGGTTTCAATCTCCCATATCTCGCGACGGATTGACCTAACCCAAAAATTCCTATTTCATCTGAAAGTAGAAACTCGCCCGACTACAGCGGTATGTGTATTTTTTCCCTAGGCCATTCTGGTTAAGCGTTTGGATCAGCAGAATTGCGAAAAATTGTATGCCTTCTCAACCATTTCTTGGATTCAAACTCCCATATCTCGCGAACGGATTGACCTAACCCAAAAATTCCTGTTGCGTGTGAAAGTAGAAACTCGCCCGATTACAACGGTATGTGTATTTTTTCCCTAGCCCATTCTGGTTAAGCGTTTGGAGCAGCAGAATTGCGAAAAATTTGTTGTCTTCTGAACCATTTCTCAGCTTCAAAGTCCCATATCTCTCGAACGGATTGACCAAACCCAAAAATTCCTGCTGCGTCTGAAAGTAGAAACTCGCCCGATTACAACGATATGCGTATTTCTTCACTAGGCTATTCTGGTTAAGCGTTTGGAGCAGCAGAATTGCGAAAAATGTTTTGCCTTCTGAACCATTTCTTGATTTCAAACTCCCATATCTCGCGAACGGATTGACCTGACCCAAAAATTCCTATTGCATCTGAAAGTAGAAACTCGCCCGATTACAACGGTATGTGTATTTTTTCCCTAGGCCATTCTGGTTAAGCGTTTGGAGCAGCAGAATTGCGAAAAATTTTTTGCCTTCTTTAACCATTTCTTGGCTTCAAACTCCCATATCTCGCGAACGGATTGACCTAACTCAAAAATTCCTGTTGCCTCTGAAAGTAGAAACTCGCCCGATTACAACTGTATGTGTATTTTTTCCCTAGGCCATTCTGGTTAAGCGTTTGGAGCAGCAGAATTGCGAAAAATTTTTTGCCTTCTCAACCATTTCTTGCCTTCAAACTCCCATATCTCGCGAACGGATTGACCTAACCCAAGAATTCCTATTGCATCTGAAAGTAGAATCTCGCCCGATTACAACGGTATGTGTATTTTTTCCCTAGGCCATTCTGGTTAAGCGTTTGGAGCAACAGAATTGCGAAAAATTTTTTGCTTTCTTTAACCATTTCCTGGTTTCAAACTCCCATATCTCCCGAACGGATTGACCTAACCCAAAAATTCCTGTTGCATCTGAAAGTAGAAACTCGCCCGATTACAACGGTAGGTGTATTTTTTCCCTAGGCCATTCTGGTTAAGCGTTTGGAGCAGCAGAATTGCGAAAAATTTTTTGCCTTCTCAACCATTTCTTGCCTTCAAACTCCCATATCTCGCGAACGGATTGACCTAACCCAAAAATTCCTATTGCATCTGAAAGTAGAAACTCGCCCAATTACAGCGGTATGTGTATTTTTTCCCTAGGCCATTCTGGTTAAGCGTTTGGAGCAACAGAATTGCGAAAAATTTTTTGCCTTCCTTAACCATTTCCTGGCTTCAAACTCCCATATCTCGCGAACGGATTGTCCTAACCCAATAATTCCTGTTGCATCTGAAAGTAGAAACTCGCCCGATTACAACGGTATGTGTATTTTTTCCCTAGGCCATTCTGGTTAAGCGTTTGGAGCAGCAGAATTGCGAATAATTTTTTGCCTTATCAACCATTTCTTGGCTTCAATCTGCCATATCTCGCGAACGGATTGACCTAACCCAAAAATTCCTGTTGCGTGTGAAAGTAGAAACTCGCCCGATTACAACGGTATGTGTATTTTTTCCCTAGCCCATTCTGGTTAAGCGTTTGGAGCAACAGAATTGCGAAAAAATTTTTGCCTTGTTTAACCATTTCCTGGTTTCAAACTCCCATATCTCGCGAACGGATTGACCTAACCCAAAAATTCCTGTTGCATCTGAAAGTAGAAACTCGCCCGATTACAACGGTATGTGTATTTTTTCCCTAGGCCATTCTGGTTAAGCGTTTGGAGCAGCAGAATTGCGAAAAATTTTTTGCCTTATCAACCATTTCTTGGCTTCAATCTGCCATACCTCGCGAACGGATTGACCTAACCCAAAAATTCCTGTTGCGTGTGAAAGTAGAAACTCGCCCGATTACAACGGTATGTGTATTTTTTCCCTAGCCCATTCTGGTTAAGCGTTTGGAGCAGCAGAATTGCGAAAAATTTGTTGTCTTCTCAACCATTTCTTACCTTCAAAGTCCCATATCTCGCGAACGGATTGACCAAACCCAAAAATTCCTACTGAGTCTGAAAGTAGAAACTCGCCCGATTACAACGGTATGCGTATTTTTTCCCTAGCCCATTCTGGTTAAGCGTTTGGAGCAGCAGAAGTGCGGAAAAATTTGTTGTCTTCTCAACCATTTCTTAGCTTCAAACTCCCATATCTCGCGAACGGATTGACCTAACCCAAAAATTCCTGTTGCATCTGAAAGTAGAAACTCGCCCGATTACAACGGTGTGTGATTTTTTTCCCTAGCCCAGTCTGGTTAAGCGTTTGGAGCAGCAGAAATGCGAAAAATTTTTTGTCTTCTCAACCATTTCTTAGCTTCAAAACCCCATATCTCGCGAACGGATTGACCAAACCCAAAAATTCCTGCTGAGTCTGAAAGTAGAATCTCGCCCGATTACAACGATATGCGTATTTTTTCACTAGGCCACTCTGGTTAAGCGTTTGGAGCAGCAGAAGTGCGAAAAATTTGTTGTCTTCTCAACCATTTCTTAGCTTCAAACTCCCATATCTCGCGAACGGATTGACCAAACCCAAAAATTCCTGTTGCGTGTGAAAGTAGAAACTCGCCCGATTACAACGGTATGTGTATTTTTTCCCTAGCCCATTCTGGTTAAGCGTTTGGAGCAGCAGAATTGCGAAAAATTTTTTGCCTTCTCAACCATTTCTTGGCTTCAAACTCCCATATCTCGCGAACGGATTGGCCTAACCCAAAAATTCCTGTTGCGTCTGAAAGTAGAAACTCGCCCGATTACAACGGTATGTGTATTTTTTCCTTAGGCCATTCTGGTTAAGCGTTTGGAGCAGCAGAATTGCGAAAAATTTCTTCCCTTCTGAGCCATTTCTTGGCTTCAAACCGCCATATCTCGCGAACGGATTGACCTAACCCAAAAATTCCTATTGCATCTGAAAGTAGAAACTCGCACGACTACAGCGGTATGTGTATTTTTTCCCTAGGCCATTCTGGTTAAGCGTTTGGATCAGCAGAATTCCGAAAAATTGTATGCCTTCTCAACCATTTCTTAGCTTCAAACTCCCATACCTCGCGAACGGATTGACCTAACCCAAAAATTCCTGTTGCGTGTGAAAGTAGAAACTCGCCCGATTACAACGGTATGTTTATTTTTTCCCTAGCCCATTCTGGTTAAGCGTTTGGAGCAGCAGAATTGCGAAAAATTTGTTGTCTTCTCAACCATTTCTTAGCTTCAAAGTCCCATATCTCGCGAACGGATTGACCAAACCCAAATATTCCTGCTGAGTTTGAAAGTAGAAACTCGCCCGATTACAACGGTATGTGTATTTTTTCCCCAGCCCATTCTGGTTAAGCGTTTGGAGCAGCAGAATTGCGAAAAATCTGTTGTCTCCTCAAGCATTTCTTAGCTTCAAACTCCCATATCTCGCGAACGGATGACCTAACCCAAAAATTCCTGTTGCATCTGAAAGTAGAAACTCGCCCGATTACAACGGTATGTGTATTTTTTCCCTAGGCCATTCTGGTTAAGCGTTTGGAGCAGCAGAATTGCGAAAAATTTTTTGCCTTCTCAACCATTTCTTGCCTTCAAACTCCCATATCTCGCGAACGGATTGACCTAACCCAACAATTCCTATTGCATCTGAAAGTAGAAACTCGCCCGATTACAACGGTATTTGTATTTTTTCCCTAGGCCATTCTGGTTAAGCGTTTGGAGCAACAGAATTGCGAAAAATTTTTTGCCTTCTTTATCCATTTCCTGGCTTCAAACTCCCATACCTCGCGAACGGATTGACCTAACCCAAAAATTCCTGTTGCGTGTGAAAGTAGAAACTCGCCCGATTACAACGGTATGTGTATTTTTTCCCTAGGCCATTCTGGTTAAGCGTTTGGAGCAGCAGAATTGCGAAAAATTTTTTGCCTTATCAACCATTTCTTGGCTTCAATCTGCCATATCTCGCGAACGGATTGACCTAACCCAAAAATTCCTGTTGCGTGTGAAAGTAGAAACTCGCCCGATTACAACGGTATGTGTATTTTTTCCCTAGCCCATTCTGGTTAAGCGTTTGGAGCAGCAGAATTGCGAAAAATTTGTTGTCTTCTCAACCATTTCTTAGCTTCAAAGTCCCATATCTCGCGAACGGATTGACCAAACCCAAAAATTCCTGCTGCGTCTGAAAGTAGAAACTCGCCCGATTACAACGATATGCGTATTTCTTCACTAGGCCATTCTGGTTAAGCGTTTGGAGCAGCAGAATTGCGAAATATGTTTTGCCTTCTCAACCATTTCTTGATTTCAAACTCCCATATCTCGCGAACGGATTGACCTGACTCAAAAATTCCTATTGCATCTGAAAGTAGAAACTCGCCCGATTACAACGGTATGTGTATTTTTTCCCTAGGCCATTCTGGTTAAGCGTTTGGAGCAGCAGAATTGCGAAAAATTTTTTGCCTTCTTTAACCATTTCTTGGCTTCAAACTCCCATATCTCGCGAACGGATTGACCTAACCCAAAAATTCCTGTTGCATCTGAAAGTAGAAACTCGCCCGATTACAACGGTATGTGTATATTTTCCCTAGGCCATTCTGGTTAAGCGTTTGGAGCAGCAGAATTGCGAAAAATTTTTTGCCTTATCAACCATTTCTTGGCTTCAATCTGCCATATCTCGCGAACGGATTGACCTAACCCAAAAATTCCTGTTGCGTGTGAAAGTAGAAACTCGCCCGATTACAACGGTATGTGTATTTTTTCCCTAGCCCATTCTGGTTAAGCGTTTGGATCAGCAGAAGTGCGAAAAATTTGTTGTCTTCTCAACCATTTCTTAGCTTCAAACTCCCATATCTCGCGAACGGATTGACCAAACCCAAAAATTCCTGCTGAGTCTGAAAGTAGAAACTCGCCCGATTACAACGATATGCGTATTTTTTCACTAGGCCATTCTGGTTAAGCGTTTGGAGCAGCAGAAGTGCGAAAAATTTGTTGTCTTCTCAACCATTTCTTAGCTTCAAACTCCCATATCTCGCGAACGGATTGACCAAACCCAAAAATTCCTGTTGCGTGTGAAAGTAGAAACTCGCCCGATTACAACGGTATGTGTATTTTTTCCCTAGCCCATTCTGGTTAAGCGTTTGGATCAGCAAAATTGCGAAAAATTGTATGCCTTCTCAACCATTTCTTAGCTTCAAACTCCCATATCTCGCGAACGGATTGACCTAACCCAAAAATTCCTGTTGCATCTGAAAGTAGAAACTCGCCCGATTACAACGGTGTGTGATTTTTTTCCCTAGGCCATTCTGGTTAAGCGTTTGGAGCAGCAGAATTGCGAAAAATTTTTTGCCTTCTTTAACCATTTCTTGGCTTCAAACTCCCATATCTCGCGAACGGATTGACCTAACTCAAAAATTCCTGTTGCCTCTGAAAGTAGAAACTCGCCCGATTACAACTGTATGTGTATTTTTTCCCTAGGCCATTCTGGTTAAGCGTTTGGAGCAGCAGAATTGCGAAAAATTTTTTGCCTTCTCAACCATTTCTTGCCTTCAAACTCCCATATCTCGCGAACGGATTGACCTAACCCAAAAATTCCTATTGCATCTGAAAGTAGAATCTCGCCCGATTACAACGGTATGTGTATTTTTTCCCTAGGCCATTCTGGTTAAGCGTTTGGAGCAACAGAATTGCGAAAAATTTTTTGCTTTCTTTAACCATTTCCTGGTTTCAAACTCCCATATCTCCCGAACGGATTGACCTAACCCAAAAATTCCTGTTGCATCTGAAAGTAGAAACTCGCCCGATTACAACGGTAGGTGTATTTTTTCCCTAGGCCATTCTGGTTAAGCGTTTGGAGCAGCAGAATTGCGAAAAATTTTTTGCCTTCTCAACCATTTCTTGCCTTCAAACTCCCATATCTCGCGAACGGATTGACCTAACCCAAAAATTCCTATTGCATCTGAAAGTAGAAACTCGCCCAATTACAGCGGTATGTGTATTTTTTCCCTAGGCCATTCTGGTTAAGCGTTTGGAGCAACAGAATTGCGAAAAATTTTTTGCCTTCCTTAACCATTTCCTGGCTTCAAACTCCCATATCTCGCGAACGGATTGTCCTAACCCAATAATTCCTGTTGCATCTGAAAGTAGAAACTCGCCCGATTACAACGGTATGTGTATTTTTTCCCTAGGCCATTCTGGTTAAGCGTTTGGAGCAGCAGAATTGCGAATAATTTTTTGCCTTATCAACCATTTCTTGGCTTCAATCTGCCATATCTCGCGAACGGATTGACCTAACCCAAAAATTCCTGTTGCGTGTGAAAGTAGAAACTCGCCCGATTACAACGGTATGTGTATTTTTTCCCTAGCCCATTCTGGTTAAGCGTTTGGAGCAACAGAATTGCGAAAAAATTTTTGCCTTCTTTAACCATTTCCTGGTTTCAAACTCCCATATCTCGCGAACGGATTGACCTAACCCAAAAATTCCTGTTGCATCTGAAAGTAGAAACTCGCCCGATTACAACGGTATGTGTATTTTTTCCCTAGGCCATTCTGGTTAAGCGTTTGGAGCAGCAGAATTGCGAAAAATTTTTTGCCTTATCAACCATTTCTTGGCTTCAATCTGCCATACCTCGCGAACGGATTGACCTAACCCAAAAATTCCTGTTGCGTGTGAAAGTAGAAACTCGCCCGATTACAACGGTATGTGTATTTTTTCCCTAGCCCATTCTGGTTAAGCGTTTGGAGCAGCAGAATTGCGAAAAATTTGTTGTCATCTCAACCATTTCTTACCTTCAAAGTCCCATATCTCGCGAACGGATTGACCAAACCCAAAAATTCCTACTGAGTCTGAAAGTAGAAACTCGCCCGATTACAACGGTATGCGTATTTTTTCCCTAGCCCATTCTGGTTAAGCGTTTGGAGCATCAGAAGTGCGGAAAAATTTGTTGTCTTCTCAACCATTTCTTAGCTTCAAACTCCCATATCTCGCGAACGGATTGACCTAACCCAAAAATTCCTGTTGCATCTGAAAGTAGAAACTCGCCCGATTACAACGGTGTGTGATTTTTTTCCCTAGCCCAGTCTGGTTAAGCGTTTGGAGCAGCAGAAATGCGAAAAATTTTTTGTCTTCTCAACCATTTCTTAGCTTCAAAACCCCATATCTCGCGAACGGATTGACCAAACCCAAAAATTCCTGCTGAGTCTGAAAGTAGAATCTCGCCCGATTACAACGATATGCGTATTTTTTCACTAGGCCACTCTGGTTAAGCGTTTGGAGCAGCAGAAGTGCGAAAAATTTGTTGTCTTCTCAACCATTTCTTAGCTTCAAACTCCCATATCTCGCGAACGGATTGACCAAACCCAAAAATTCCTGTTGCGTGTGAAAGTAGAAACTCGCCCGATTACAACGGTATGTGTATTTTTTCCCTAGCCCATTCTGGTTAAGCGTTTGGAGCAGCAGAATTGCGAAAAATTTTTTGCCTTCTCAACCATTTCTTGGCTTCAAACTCCCATATCTCGCGAACGGATTGGCCTAACCCAAAAATTCCTGTTGCGTCTGAAAGTAGAAACTCGCCCGATTACAACGGTATGTGTATTTTTTCCTTAGGCCATTCTGGTTAAGCGTTTGGAGCAGCAGAATTGCGAAAAATTTCTTCCCTTCTGAGCCATTTCTTGGCTTCAAACCGCCATATCTCGCGAACGGATTGACCTAACCCAAAAATTCCTATTGCATCTGAAAGTAGAAACTCGCACGACTACAGCGGTATGTGTATTTTTTCCCTAGGCCATTCTGGTTAAGCGTTTGGATCAGCAGAATTCCGAAAAATTGTATGCCTTCTCAACCATTTCTTAGCTTCAAACTCCCATACCTCGCGAACGGATTGACCTAACCCAAAAATTCCTGTTGCGTGTGAAAGTAGAAACTCGCCCGATTACAACGGTATGTTTATTTTTTCCCTAGCCCATTCTGGTTAAGCGTTTGGAGCAGCAGAATTGCGAAAAATTTGTTGTCTTCTCAACCATTTCTTAGCTTCAAAGTCCCATATCTCGCGAACGGATTGACCAAACCCAAATATTCCTGCTGAGTTTGAAAGTAGAAACTCGCCCGATTACAACGGTATGTGTATTTTTTCCCCAGCCCATTCTGGTTAAGCGTTTGGAGTAGCAGAATTGCGAAAAATCTGTTGTCTCCTCAAGCATTTCTTAGCTTCAAACTCCCATATCTCGCGAACGGATGACCTAACCCAAAAATTCCTGTTGCATCTGAAAGTAGAAACTCGCCCGATTACAACGGTATGTGTATTTTTTCCCTAGGCCATTCTGGTTAAGCGTTTGGAGCAGCAGAATTGCGAAAAATTTTTTGCCTTCTCAACCATTTCTTGCCTTCAAACTCCCATATCTCGCGAACGGATTGACCTAACCCAACAATTCCTATTGCATCTGAAAGTAGAAACTCGCCCGATTACAACGGTATGTGTATTTT
>NW_027480011.1:0-46174 GCF_051014685.1 Ptiloglossa arizonensis | reverse complement strand
AATTCCTATTGCATCTGAAAGTAGAAACTCGCCCGATTACAACGGTACGTGTATTTTTTCCCTAGGCAATTCTGGTTAAGCGTTTGGAGCAGCAGCATTGCGAAAAATTTTTTGCCTTCTCAACCATTTCTTGGCTTCAAACTCCCATATCTCGCGACCGGATTGACCTAACCCAAAAATTACTGTTGCGTCTGAAAGTAGAAACTCGCCAGATTACAACGGTATGTGTATTTTTTCCCTAGCCCATTCTGATTAAGCGTTTGGAGCAACAGAATTGCGAAAAATCTGTTGTCTTGTCAACCATTTCTTAGCTTCAAAGTCCCATATCTCGCGAACGGATTGGCCTAACCCAAAAATTCCTATTGCATCTGAAAGTAGAAACTCGCCCGATTACAGCGGTACGTGTATTTTTCCCTAGGCAATTCTGGTTAACCGTTTGGTGCAGCAGAATTGTGAAAAATTTTTTGCCTTCTCAACCATTTCTTAGCTTCAAACTCCAATATCTCGCGAACGGATTGACCTAACAAAAATTCCTGTTGCATCTGAAAGTAGAAACTCACCCGATTACAACGGTATGTGTATTTTTTCCCTGGGCCGTTCTGGTTAAGCGTTTGGAGCAGCAGAATTGCGAAAAATTTTTTGCCTTCTCAACCATTTCTTGGCTTCAAACTCCCATATCTCGCGAACGGATTGGCCAAACCCAAAAATTCCTATTGTAACTGAAAGTAGAAACTCGCCCGATTACAATGGTATGTGTATTTTTTCCCTTGGCCACTCTGGTTAAGCTTTTAGAGCAGCAGAAGTGCGAAAAATTTTTTGCCTTCTCAACCATTTCTTGGCTTCAAACTCCCATATCTCGCGAACGGATTGACCCAACCCAAAAATTCCTATTGCATTTGAAAGTAGAAACTCGCCCGATTACAACGGTACGTGTATTTTTCCCCTAGGCCATTCTGGTTAAGCGATTGGAGAAGCAGAATTGCGAAAAATTTCTCGCCTTCTCAACCATTTCTTGGCTTCAAACTCCCATATCTCGCGACCGGATTGACCTAACCCAAAAATTACTGTTGCGTCTGAAAGTAGAAACTCGCCCGATTACAACGGTATGTGTATTTTTTCCCTAGGCCATTCTGGTTAAGCGTTTGGAGCAGCAGAATTGCGAACAATTTTTTGCCTTCTCAACCATTTCTTGGTTTCAAACTCCCATATCTCGCGAACGGATTGACCTAACCCAAAAATTCCTATTGCATCTGAAAGCAGAAACTCGCCCGATTACAACGGTATGTGTATTTTTTCCCTAGGCCATTCTGTTTTAGCGTTTGGAGCAGCAGAATTGCGAAAAGTTTTTTGCCTTCTCCACCATTTCTTGTCTTCAAACTCCCATATCTCGCGAACGAACTGATCTAACCCAAAAATTACTATTGCATCTGAAAGTAGAAACTCGCCCGATTACAACTGTATGTGTATTTTTTCCCTAGGCCATTCTGGTTAAGCGTTTGGGGAAGCAGAATTGTGAAAAATTTTTTGCCTTCTCAACCATTTCTTGGCTTCAAACTCCCATATATCGCGAACGGATTGACCTAACCCAAAAATTCCTATTGCATCTGAAAGTAGAAACACGCCCGATTACAACGGTATGTGTATTTTTTCCCTAGGCCATTCTGGTTAAGCGTTTGGAGCAGCAGAATTGCGAAAAATTTTTTGCCTTCTCAACCATTTCTTGGCTTCAAACTCCCATATCTCGCGAACGGATTGACCTAACCAAAAAATTCCTGTTGCGTCTGAAAGTAGAAACTCGCCCGAGTACAACGGTATGTGTATTTTTTCCCTAGGCCATTCTGGTCACGCGTTTGGAGCAGCAGAATTGCGAAAAATTTTTTGCCTTCTCAACCATTTCTTGGCTTCAAACTCCCATATCTCGCGAACGGATTGACCTAACCCAAAAATTACTGTTGCGTCTGAAAGTAGAAACTCGCCAGATTACAACGGTTAGTGTATTTTTTCCCTAGCCCATTCTGGTTAAGCGTTTGGAGAAGCAGAATTGCGAAAAATCTGTTGTCTTGTCAACGATTTCTTAGCTTCAAAGTCCCATATCTCGCGAACGGATTGACCTAACCCAAAAATTCCTATTGTAACTGAAAGTAGAAACTCGCCCGATTACAACGGTATGTGAATTTTTTCCCTAGGCCATTCTGCTTTAGCGTTTGGAGCAGCAGAAGTGCGAAAAATTTGTTGTCTTCTCAACCATTTCTTGGCTTCAAACTCCCATATCTCGCGAACGGATTGACCTAACCCAAAAATTCCTATTTCATCTGAAAGTAGAAACTCGCCCGATTACAACGGTATGTGTATTTTTTCCCTAGGCCATTCTGGTTAAGCGATTGGAGCAGCAGAATTGTGAAAAATTTTTTGCCTTCTCTGCCATTTTTTAGCTTCAAACTCCAATATCTCGCGAACGGATTGACCTAACAAAAATTCCTGTTGCATCTGAAAGTAGAAACTCGCCCGATTACAACGGTATGTGTATTTTTTCCCTGGGCCGTTCTGGTTAAGCGTTTGGAGCAGCAGAATTGCGAAAAATTTTTTGCCTTCTCAACCATTTCTTGGCTTCAAACTCCCATATCTCGCGAACGGATTGGCCAAACCCAAAAATTCCTATTGTAACTGAAAGTAGAAACTCGCCCGATTACAATGGTATGTGTATTTTTTCCCTTGGCCACTCTGGTTAAGCTTTTAGAGCAGCAGAAGTGCGAAAAATTTTTTGCCTTCTCAACCATTTCTTGGCTTCAAACTCCCATATCTCGCGAACGGATTGACCCAACCCAAAAATTCCTATTGCATTTGAAAGTAGAAACTCGCCCGATTACAACGGTACGTGTATTTTTCCCCTAGGCCATTCTGGTTAAGCGATTGGAGAAGCAGAATTGCGAAAAATTTCTCGCCTTCTCAACCATTTCTTGGCTTCAAACTCCCATATCTCGCGACCGGATTGACCTAACCCAAAAATTACTGTTGCGTCTGAAAGTAGAAACTCGCCAGATTACAACGGTATGTGTATTTTTTCCCTACCCCATTCTTGTTAAGCGTTTGGTGCAGCAGAATTGCGAAAAATCTGTTGTCTTGTCAACCATTTCTTCGCTTCAAAGTCCCATATCTCGCGAACGAATTGGCCTAACCCAAAAATTCCTATTGTAACTGAAAGTAGAAACTCGCCCGATTACAGCGCTATGTGTATTTTTTCCCTAGGCCATTCTAGTTAAGCGTTTAAAGCAGCAGAATTGCGAAAAATTTTTTGCCTTCTCAACCATTTCTTGGCTTCAAACTCCCATTTCTGGCGAACGGATTGACATAACCCAAAAATTCCTATTGCATCTGAAAGTAGAAACTCGCCCGATTACAACGGTATGTGTATTTTTTCCCTAGGCCACTCTGGTTAAGCGTTTAGAGCAGCAGAAGTGCGAAAAATTTGTTGTCTTCTCAACCATTTCTTGGCTTCAAACTCCCATATCTCGCGAACGGATTGACCTAACCCAAAAATTCCTATTTCATCTGAAAGTAGAAACTCGCCCGATTACAACGGTATGTGTATTTTTTCCCTAGGCCATTCTGGTTAAGCGTTTGGAGCAGCAGAATTGCGAAAAATTTGTTGTCTTCTCAACCATTTCTTGGTTTCAAACTCCCATATCTCGCGACGGATTGACCTAACCCAAAAATTACTGTTGCGTCTGAAAGTAGAAACTCGCCCGATTACAACGGTATGTGTATTTTTTCCCTAGGCCATTCTGGTTAAGCGTTTGGAGCAGCAGAATTGTGAAAAATTTTTTGCCTTCTCTGCCATTTCTTGGCTTCAAACTCCCATATCTCGCGAACGGATTGACCTAACCCAAAAATTCCTATTGCATCTAAAGTAGATACTCGCCCGATTACAGCCGTATGTGTATTTTTTCCCTAGGCCATTCTGGTTAAGCGTTTGGAGCAGCAGAATTGCGAAAAATTTTTTGCCTTCTCAACCATTTCTTGGCTTCAAACTCCCATATCTCGCGAACGGATTGACCTAACCCAAAAATTCCTGTTGCGTCTGAAGGTAGAAACTCGCCGAGTACAATGGTATGTGTATTTTTTCCCTAGGCCACTCTGGTAAAGCGTTTGGAGCAGCAGAAGTGCGAAAAATTTGTTGTCTTCTCAACCATTTCTTGGCTTCAAACTACCATATCTCGCGAACGGTTCGGCATAACCCAAAAATTCCTATTGCATCTGAAAGTAGAAACTCGCCCGATTACAACGGTACGTGTATTTTTTCCCTAGGCAATTCTGGTTAAGCGTTTGGAGCAGCAGAATTGCGAAAAATTTTTTGCCTTCTCAACCATTTCTTGGCTTCAAACTCCCATATCTCGCGACCGGATTGACCTAACCCAAAAATTACTGTTGCGTCTGAAAGTAGAAACTCGCCAGATTACAACGGTATGTGTATTTTTCCCCTAGCCCATTCTGATTAAGCGTTTGGAGCAACAGAATTGCGAAAAATCTGTTGTCTTGTCAACCATTTCTTAGCTTCAAAGTCCCATATCTCGCGAACGGATTGGCCTAACCCAAAAATTCCTATTTCATCTGAAAGTAGAAACTCGCCCGATTACAACGGTATGTGTATTTTTTCCCTAGGCCATTCTGGTTAAGCGTTTGGAGCAGCAGAATTGCGAAAAATTTTTTGCCTTCTCAACCATTTCTTGGCTTCAAACTCCCATATCTCGCGACAGATTGACCTAACCCAAAAATTACTGTTGCGTCTGAAAGTAGAAACTCGCCCGATTACAACGGTATGTGTATTTTTTCCCTAGGCCATTCTGGTTAAGCGTTTGGAGCAGCAGAATTGTGAAAAATTTTTTGCCTTCTCTGCCATTTCTTGGCTTCAAACTCCCATATCTCGCGAACGGATTGACCTAACCCAAAAATTCCTATTGCATCTAAAGTAGATACTCGCCCGATTACAGCCGTATGTGTATTTTTTCCCTAGGCCATTCTGGTTAAGCGTTTGGAGCAGCAGAAGTGCGAAAAATTTTTTGCCTTCTCAACCATTTCTTGGCTTCAACCTCCCATATCTCGCGAACGGATTGACCCAACCCAAAAATTCCTATTGCATTTGAAAGTAGGAACTCGCCCGATTACAACGGTACGTTTATTTTTCCCCTAGGCCATTCTGGTTAAGCGATTGGAGCACCAGAATTGCGAAAAAATTCTCGCCTTCTCAACCATTTCTTGGCTTCAAACTCCCATATCTCGCGACCGGATTGACCTAACCCAAAAATTATTGTTGCGTCTGAAAGTAGAAACTCGCCAGATTACAACGGTATGTGTATTTTTTCCCTACCCCATTCTGGTTAAGCGTTTGGTGCAGCAGAATTGCGAAAAATCTGTTGTCTTGTCAACCATTTCTTCGCTTCAAAGTCCCATATCTCGCGAACGAATTGGCCTAACCCAAAAATTCCTATTGTAACTGAAAGTAGAAACTCGCCCGATTACAGCGCTATGTGTATTTTTTCCCTAGGCCATTCTAGTTAAGCGTTTAAAGCAGCAGAATTGCGAAAAATTTGTTGTCTTCTCAACCATTTCTTGGCTTCAAACTCCCATATCTCGCGAACGGATTGACCTAACCCAAAAATTCCTATTTCATCTGAAAGTAGAAACTCGCCCGATTACAACGGTATGTGTATTTTTTCCCTAGGCCATTCTGGTTAAGCGTTTGGAGCAGCAGAAGTGCGAAAAATTTGTTGTCTTCTCAACCATTTCTTGGCTTCAAACTCCCATATCTCGCGAACGGATTGACCTAACCCAAAAATTCCTATTTCATCTGAAAGTAGAAACTCGCCCGATTACAACGGTATGTGTATTTTTTCCCTAGGCCATTCTGGTTAAGCGTTTGGAGCAGCAGAATTGCGAAAAATTTGTTGTCTTCTCAACCATTTCTTGGTTTCAAACTCCCATATCTCGCGACGGATTGACCTAACCCAAAAATTACTGTTGCGTCTGAAAGTAGAAACTCGCCCGATTACAACGGTATGTGTATTTTTTCCCTAGGCCATTCTGGTTAAGCGTTTGGAGCAGCAGAATTGTGAAAAATTTTTTGCCTTCTCTGCCATTTCTTGGCTTCAAACTCCCATATCTCGCGAACGGATTGACCTAACCCAAAAATTCCTATTGCATCTAAAGTAGATACTCGCCCGATTACAGCCGTATGTGTATTTTTTCCCTAGGCCATTCTGGTTAAGCGTTTGGAGCAGCAGAATTGCGAAAAATTTTTTGCCTTCTCAACCATTTCTTGGCTTCAAACTCCCATATCTCGAGAACGGATTGACCTAACCCAAAAATTCCTGTTGCGTCTGAAGGTAGAAACTCGCCGAGTACAATGGTATGTGTATTTTTTCCCTAGGCCACTCTGGTAAAGCGTTTGGAGCAGCAGAAGTGCGAAAAATTTGTTGTCTTCTCAACCATTTCTTGGCTTCAAACTACCATATCTCGCGAACGGTTCGGCGTAACCCAAAAATTCCTATTGCATCTGAAAGTAGAAACTCGCCCGATTACAACGGTACGTGTATTTTTTCCCTAGGCAATTCTGGTTAAGCGTTTGGAGCAGCAGAATTGCGAAAAATTTTTTGCCTTCTCAACCATTTCTTGGCTTCAAACTCCCATATCTCGCGACCGGATTGACCTAACCCAAAAATTACTGTTGCGTCTGAAAGTAGAAACTCGCCAGATTACAACGGTATGTGTATTTTTCCCCTAGCCCATTCTGATTAAGCGTTTGGAGCAACAGAATTGCGAAAAATCTGTTGTCTTGTCAACCATTTCTTAGCTTCAAAGTCCCATATCTCGCGAACGGATTGGCCTAACCCAAAAATTCCTATTTCATCTGAAAGTAGAAACTCGCCCGATTACAACGGTATGTGTATTTTTCCCCTAGCCCATTCTGATTAAGCGTTTGGAGCAACAGAATTGCGAAAAATTTGTTGTCTTCTCAACCATTTCTTGGTTTCAAACTCCCATATCTCGCGACAGATTGACCTAACCCAAAAATTACTGTTGCGTCTGAAAGTAGAAACTCGCCCGATTACAACGGTATGTGTATTTTTTCCCTAGGCCATTCTGGTTAAGCGTTTGGAGCAGCAGAATTGTGAAAAATTTTTTGCCTTCTCTGCCATTTCTTGGCTTCAAACTCCCATATCTCGCGAACGGATTGACCTAACCCAAAAATTCCTATTGCATCTAAAGTAGATACTCGCCCGATTACAGCCGTATGTGTATTTTTTCCCTAGGCCATTCTGGTTAAGCGTTTGGAGCAGCAGAATTGCGAAAAATTTTTTGCCTTCTCAACCATTTCTTGGCTTCAAACTCCCATATCACGCGAACGGATTGACCTAACCCAAAAATTCCTGTTGCGTCTGAAGGTAGAAACTCGCCGAGTACAATGGTATGTGTATTTTTTCCCTAGGCCACTCTGGTAAAGCGTTTGGAGCAGCAGAAGTGCGAAAAATTTGTTGTCTTCTCAACCATTTCTTGGCTTCAAACTACCATATCTCGCGAACGGTTCGGCATAACCCAAAAATTCCTATTGCATTTGAAGGTAGAAACTCGCCCGATTACAACGGTACGTGTATTTTTCCCCTAGGCCATTCTGGTTAAGCGATTGGAGCAGCAGAATTGCGAAAAATTTCTCGCCTTCTCAAACATTTCTTGGCTTCAAACTCCCATATCTCGCGACCGGATTGACCTAACCCAAAAATTCCTATTGTAACTGAAAGTAGAAATTCGCCCGTTTACAATGGTATGTGTATTTTTTCCCTAGGCCACTCTGGTTAAGCGTTTAGAGCAGCAGAAGTGCGAAAAATTTTTTGCCTTCTCAACCATTTCTTGGCTGCAAACTCCCATATCTCGCGAACGGATTGACCCAACCCAAAAATTCCTATTGCATTTGAAAGTAGAAACTCGCCCGATTACAACGGTACGTGTATTTTTCCCCTAGGCCATTCTGGTTAAGCGTTTGGAGCAGCAGAATTGCGAAAAATGTGTTGTCTTCTCAACCATTTCTTGGTTTCAAACTCCCATATCTCGCGACGGATTGACCTAACCCAAAAATTACTGCTGCGTCTGAAAGTAGAAACTCGCCCGATTACAACGGTATGTGTATTTTTTCCCTAGGCCATTCTGGTTAAGCGTTTGGAGCAGCAGAATTGTGAAAAATTTTTTGCCTTCTCTGCCATTTCTTGGCTTCAAACTCCCATATCTCGCGAACGGATTGACCTAACCCAAAAATTCCTATTGCATTTGAAAGTAGGAACTCACCCGATTACAACGGTACGTGTATTTTTCCCCTAGGCCATTCTGGTTAAGCGATTGGAGCACCAGAATTGCGAAAAAATTCTCGCCTTCTCAACCATTTCTTGGCTTCAAACACCCATATCTCGTGACCGGATTGACCTAACCCAAAAATTACTGTTGCGTCTGAAAGTAGAAACTCGCCAGATTACAACGGTATGTGTATTTTTTCCCTACCCCATTCTGGTTAAGCGTTTGGTGCAGCAGAATTGCGAAAAATCTGTTGTCTTGTCAACCATTTCTTCGCTTCAAAGTCCCATATCTCGCGAACGAATTGGCCTAACCCAAAAATTCCTATTGTAACTGAAAGTAGAAACTCGCCCGATTACAGCGCTATGTGTATTTTTTCCCTAGGCCATTCTAGTTAAGCGTTTAAAGCAGCAGAATTGCGAAAAATTTTTTGCCTTCTCAACCATTTCTTGGCTTCAAACTCCCATTTCTGGCGAACGGATTGACATAACCCAAAAATTCCTATTGCATCTGAAAGTAGAAACTCGCCCGATTACAACGGTATGTGTATTTTTTCCCTACGCCACTCTGGTTAAGCGTTTAGAGCAGCAGAAGTGCGAAAAATTTGTTGTCTTCTCAACCATTTCTTGGCTTCAAACTCCCATATCTCGCGAACGGATTGACCTAACCCAAAAATTCCTATTTCATCTGAAAGTAGAAACTCGCCCGATTACAACGGCATGTGTATTTTTTCCCTAGGCCATTCTGGTTAAGCGTTTGGAGCAGCAGAATTGCGAAAAATTTGTTGTCTTCTCAACCATTTCTTGTTTTCAAACTCCCATATCTCGCGACGGATTGACCTAACCCAAAAATTACTGTTGCGTCTGAAAGTAGAAACTCGCCCGATTACAACGGTATGTGTATTTTTTCCCTAGGCCATTCTGGTTAAGCGTTTGGAGCAGCAGAATTGTGAAAAATTTTTTGCCTTCTCTGCCATTTCTTGGCTTCAAACTCCCATATCTCGCGAACGGATTGACCTAACCCAAAAATTCCTATTGCATCTAAAGTAGATACTCGCCCGATTACAGCCGTATGTGTATTTTTTCCCTAGGCCATTCTGGTTAAGCGTTTGGAGCAGCAGAATTGCGAAAAATTTTTTGCCTTCTCAACCATTTCTTGGCTTCAAACTCCCATATCTCGCGAACGGATTGACCTAACCCAAAAATTCCTGTTGCGTCTGAAGGTAGAAACTCGCCGAGTACAATGGTATGTGTATTTTTTCCCTAGGCCACTCTGGTAAAGCGTTTGGAGCAGCAGAAGTGCGAAAAATTTGTTGTCTTCTCAACCATTTCTTGGCTTCAAACTACCATATCTCGCGAACGGTTCGGCATAACCCAAAAATTCCTATTGCATCTGAAAGTAGAAACTCGCCCGATTACAACGGTACGTCTATTTTTTCCCTAGGCAATTCTGGTTAAGCGTTTGGAGCAGCAGAATTGCGAAAAATTTTTTGCCTTCTCAACCATTTCTTGGCTTCAAACTCCCATATCTCGCGACCGGATTGACCTAACCCAAAAATTACTGTTGCGTCTGAAAGTAGAAACTCGCCAGATTACAACGGTATGTGTATTTTTCCCCTAGCCCATTCTGATTAAGCGTTTGGAGCAACAGAATTGCGAAAAATCTGTTGTCTTGTCAACCATTTCTTAGCTTCAAAGTCCCATATCTCGCGAACGGATTGGCCTAACCCAAAAATTCCTATTTCATCTGAAAGTAGAAACTCGCCCGATTACAACGGTATGTGTATTTTTTCCCTAGGCCATTCTGGTTAAGCGTTTGGAGCAGCAGAATTGCGAAAAATTTGTTGTCTTCTCAACCATTTCTTGGTTTCAAACTCCCATATCTCGCGACGGATTGACCTAACCCAAAAATTACTGTTGCGTCTGAAAGTAGAAACTCGCCCGATTACAATGGTATGTGTATTTTTTCCCTAGGCCATTCTGGTTAAGCGTTTGGAGCAGCAGAATTGTGAAAAATTTTTTGCCTTCTCTGCCATTTCTTGGCTTCAAACTCCCATATCTCGCGAACGGATTGACCTAACCCAAAAATTCCTATTGCATCTAAAGTAGATACTCGCCCGATTACAGCCGTATGTGTATTTTTTCCCTAGGCCATTCTGGTTAAGCGTTTGGAGCAGCAGAATTGCGAAAAATTTTTTGCCTTCTCAACCATTTCTTGGCTTCAAACTCCCATATCTCGCGAACGGATTGACCTAACCCAAAAATTCCTGTTGCGTCTGAAGGTAGAAACTCGCCGAGTACAATGGTATGTGTATTTTTTCCCTAGGCCACTCTGGTAAAGCGTTTGGAGCAGCAGAAGTGCGAAAAATTTGTTGTCTTCTCAACCATTTCTTGGCTTCAAACTACCATATCTCGCGAACGGTTCGGCATAACCCAAAAATTCCTATTGCATCTGAAAGTAGAAACTCGCCCGATTACAACGGTATGTGTATTTTTTCCCTAGGCCATTCTGGTTAAGCGTTTGGAGCAGCAGAATTGCGAAAAATCTGTTGTCTTGTCAACCATTTCTTCGCTTCAAAGTCCCATATCTCGCGAACGGATTGGCCTAACACAAAAATTCCTATTGTAACTGAAAGTAGAAACTCGCCCGATTACAACGTTATGTGTATTTTTTCCCTAGGCCATTCTGGTTAAGCGTTTGGAGCAGCAGAATTGCGAAAAATTTTTTGCCTTCTCAACCATTTCTTGGCTTCAAACTCCCATATCTCGCGAACGGATTGACCCAACCCAAAAATTCCTATTGCATTTGAAAGTAGAAACTCGCCCGATTACAACGGTACGTGTATTTTTCCCCTAGGCCATTCTGGTTAAGCGATTGGAGCAGCAGAAGGGCGAAAAATTTGTTGTCTTGTCAACCATTTCTTCGCTTCAAAGTCCCATATCTCGCGAACGGATTGGCCTAACCCAAAAATTCCTATTGTAACTGAAAGTAGAAACTCGCCCGTTTACAATGGTATGTGTATTTTTTCCCTAGGCCACTCTGGTTAAGCGTTTAGAGCAGCAGAAGTGCGAAAAATTTTTTGCCTTCTCAACCATTTCTTGGCTGCAAACTCCCATATCTCGCGAACGGATTGACCCAACCCAAAAATTCCTATTGCATTTGAAAGTAGAAACTCGCCCGATTACAACGGTACGTGTATTTTTCCCCTAGGCCATTCTGGTTAAGCGATTGGAGCAGCAGAATTGCGAAAAATTTCTCGCCTTCTCAAACATTTCTTGGCTTCAAACTCCCATATCTCGCGACCGGATTGACCTAACCCAAAAATTCCTATTGTAACTGAAAGTAGAAATTCGCCCGTTTACAATGGTATGTGTATTTTTTCCCTAGGCCACTCTGGTTAAGCGTTTAGAGCAGCAGAAGTGCGAAAAATTTTTTACCTTCTCAACCATTTCTTGGCTGCAAACTCCCATATCTCGCGAACGGATTGACCCAACCCAAAAATTCCTATTGCATTTGAAAGTAGAAACTCGCCCGATTACAACGGTACGTGTATTTTTCCCCTAGGCCATTCTGGTTAAGCGATTGGAGCAGCAGAATTGCGAAAAATTTCTCGCCTTCTCAAACATTTCTTGGCTTCAAACTCCCATATCTCGCGACCGGATTGACCTAACCCAAAAATTACTGTTGCGTCTGAAAGTAGAAACTCGCCAGATTACAACGGTATGTGTTTTTTTTCCCTAGCCCTTTCTGGTTAAGCGTTTGGAGCAGCAGAATTGCGAAAAATTTGTTGTCTTGTCAACCATTTCTTCGCTTCAAAGTCCCATATCTCGCGAACGGATTGGCCTAACCCAAAAATTCCTATTGTAACTGAAAGTAGAAACTCGCCCGATTACAATGGTATGTGTATTTTTTCCCTAGGTCACTCTGGTTAAGCGTTTAGAGCAGCAGAAGTGCGAAAAATTTTTTGCCTTCTCAACCATTTCTTGGCTTCAAACTCCCATATCTCGCGAACGGATTGAACCAACCCAAAAATTCCTATTGCATTTGAAAGTAGGAACTCGCCCGATTACAACGGTACGTGTATTTTTCCCCTAGGCCATTCTGGTTAAGCGATTGGAGCACCAGAATTGCGAAAAAATTCTCGCCTTCTCAACCATTTCTTGGCTTCAAACTCCCATATCTCGCGACCGGATTGACCTAACCCAAAAATTACTGTTGCGTCTGAAAGTAGAAACTCGCCAGATTACAACGGTATGTGTATTTTTTCCCTACCCCATTCTGGTTAAGCGTTTGGTGCAGCAGAATTGCGAAAAATCTGTTGTCTTGTCAACCATTTCTTCGCTTCAAAGTCCCATATCTCGCGAACGAATTGGCCTAACCCAAAAATTCCTATTGTAACTGAAAGTAGAAACTCGCCCGATTACAGCGCTATGTGTATTTTTTCCCTAGGCCATTCTAGTTAAGCGTTTAAAGCAGCAGAATTGCGAAAAATTTTTTGCCTTCTCAACCATTTCTTGGCTTCAAACTCCCATTTCTGGCGAACGGATTGACATAACCCAAAAATTCCTATTGCATCTGAAAGTAGAAACTCGCCCGATTACAACGGTATGTGTATTTTTTCCCTAGGCCATTCTGGTTAAGCGTTTGGAGCAGCAGAATTGCGAAAAATTTGTTGTCTTCTCAACCATTTCTTGGTTTCAAACTCCCATATCTCGCGACGGATTGACCTAACCCAAAAATTACTGTTGCGTCTGAAAGTAGAAACTCGCCCGATTACAACGGTATGTGTATTTTTTCCCTAGGCCATTCTGGTTAAGCGTTTGGAGCAGCAGAATTGTGAAAAATTTTTTGCCTTCTCTGCCATTTCTTGGCTTCAAACTCCCATATCTCGCGAACGGATTGACCTAACCCAAAAATTCCTATTGCATCTAAAGTAGATACTCGCCCGATTACAGCCGTATGTGTATTTTTTCCCTAGGCCATTCTGGTTAAGCGTTTAGAGCAGCAGAAGTGCGAAAAATCTGTTGTCTTGTCAACCATTTCTTAGCTTCAAAGTCCCATATCTCGCGAACGGATTGGCCTAACCCAAAAATTCCTATTTCATCTGAAAGTAGAAACTCGCCCGATTACAACGGTATGTGTATTTTTCCCCTAGGCCATTCTGGTTAAGCGATTGGAGCAGCAGAATTGCGAAAAATTTCTCGCCTTCTCAAACATTTCTTGGCTTCAAACTCCCATATCTCGCGACCGGATTGACCTAACCCAAAAATTACTGTTGCGTCTGAAAGTAGAAACTCGCCAGATTACAACGGTATGTGTTTTTTTTCCCTAGCCCTTTCTGGTTAAGCGTTTGGAGCAGCAGAATTGCGAAAAATTTGTTGTCTTGTCAACCATTTCTTCGCTTCAAAGTCCCATATCTCGCGAACGGATTGGCCTAACCCAAAAATTCCTATTGTAACTGAAAGTAGAAACTCGCCCGATTACAATGGTATGTGTATTTTTTCCCTAGGTCACTCTGGTTAAGCGTTTAGAGCAGCAGAAGTGCGAAAAATTTTTTGCCTTCTCAACCATTTCTTGGCTTCAAACTCCCATATCTCGCGAACGGATTGACCCAACCCAAAAATTCCTATTGCATTTGAAAGTAGGAACTCGCCCGATTACAACGGTACGTGTATTTTTCCCCTAGGCCATTCTGGTTAAGCGATTGGAGCACCAGAATTGCGAAAAAATTCTCGCCTTCTCAACCATTTCTTGGCTTCAAACTCCCATATCTCGCGACCGGATTGACCTAACCCAAAAATTACTGTTGCGTCTGAAAGTAGAAACTCGCCAGATTACAACGGTATGTGTATTTTTTCCCTACCCCATTCTGGTTAAGCGTTTGGTGCAGCAGAATTGCGAAAAATCTGTTGTCTTGTCAACCATTTCTTCGCTTCAAAGTCCCATATCTCGCGAACGAATTGGCCTAACCCAAAAATTCCTATTGTAACTGAAAGTAGAAACTCGCCCGATTACAGCGCTATGTGTATTTTTTCCCTAGGCCATTCTAGTTAAGCGTTTAAAGCAGCAGAATTCCGAAAAATTTTTTGCCTTCTCAACCATTTCTTGGCTTCAAACTCCCATTTCTGGCGAACGGATTGACATAACCCAAAAATTCCTATTGCATCTGAAAGTAGAAACTCGCCCGATTACAACGGTATGTGTATTTTTTCCCTAGGCCACTCTGGTTAAGCGTTTAGAGCAGCAGAAGTGCGAAAAATTTGTTGTCTTCTCAACCATTTCTTGGCTTCAAACTCCCATATCTCGCGAACGGATTGACCTAACCCAAAAATTCCTATTGCATCTGAAAGTAGAAACTCGCCCGATTACAACGGTATGTGTATTTTTTCCCTAGGCCATTCTGGTTAAGCGTTTGGAGCAGCAGAATTGCGAAAAATTTGTTGTCTTCTCAACCATTTCTTGGTTTCAAACTCCCATATCTCGCGACGGATTGACCTAACCCAAAAATTACTGTTGCGTCTGAAAGTAGAAACTCGCCCGATTACAACGGTATATGTATTTTTTCCCTAGGCCATTCTGGTTAAGCGTTTGGAGCAGCAGAATTGTGAAAAATTTTTTGCCTTCTCTGCCATTTCTTGGCTTCAAACTCCCATATCTCGCGAACGGATTGACCTAACCCAAAAATTCCTATTGCATTTGAAAGTAGGAACTCGCCCGATTACAACGGTACGTGTATTTTTCCCCTAGGCCATTCTGGTTAAGCGATTGGAGCACCAGAATTGCGAAAAAATTCTCGCCTTCTCAACCATTTCTTGGCTTCAAACTCCCATATCTCGCGACCGGATTGACCTAACCCAAAAATTACTGTTGCGTCTGAAAGTAGAAACTCGCCAGATTACAACGGTATGTGTATTTTTTCCCTACCCCATTCTGGTTAAGCGTTTGGTGCAGCAGAATTGCGAAAAATCTGTTGTCTTGTCAACCATTTCTTCGCTTCAAAGTCCCATATCTCGCGAACGAATTGGCCTAACCCAAAAATTCCTATTGTAACTGAAAGTAGAAACTCGCCCGATTACAGCGCTATGTGTATTTTTTCCCTAGGCCATTCTAGTTAAGCGTTTAAAGCAGCAGAATTGCGAAAAATTTGTTGTGTTCTCAACCATTTCTTGGTTTCAAACTCCCATATCTCGCGACGGATTGACCTAACCCAAAAATTACTGTTGCGTCTGAAAGTAGAAACTCGCCCGATTACAACGGTATATGTATTTTTTCCCTAGGCCATTCTGGTTAAGCGTTTAGAGCAGCAGAAGTGCGAAAAATTTGTTGTCTTCTCAACCATTTCTTGGCTTCAAACTCCCATATCTCGCGAACGGATTGACCTAACCCAAAAATTCCTATTGCATCTGAAAGTAGAAACTCGCCCGATTACAACGGTATGTGTATTTTTTCCCTAGGCCATTCTGGTTAAGCGTTTGGTGCAGCAGAATTGCGAAAAATCTGTTGTCTTGTCAACCATTTCTTCGCTTCAAAGTCCCATATCTCGCGAACGAATTGGCCTAACCCAAAAATTCCTATTGTAACTGAAAGTAGAAACTCGCCCGATTACAGCGCTATGTGTATTTTTTCCCTAGGCCATTCTAGTTAAGCGTTTAAAGCAGCAGAATTGCGAAAAATTTTTTGCCTTCTCAACCATTTCTTGGCTTCAAACTCCCATTTCTGGCGAACGGATTGACATAACCCAAAAATTCCTATTGCATCTGAAAGTAGAAACTCGCCCGATTACAACGGTATGTGTATTTTTTCCCTAGGCCACTCTGGTTAAGCGTTTAGAGCAGCAGAAGTGCGAAAAATTTGTTGTCTTCTCAACCATTTCTTGGCTTCAAACTCCCATATCTCGCGAACGGATTGACCCAACCCAAAAATTCCTATTGCATTTGAAAGTAGAAACTCGCCCGATTACAACGGTACGTGTATTTTTCCCCTAGGCCATTCTTGTTAAGCGATTGGAGCAGCAGAATTGCGAAAAATTTCTCGCCTTCTCAAACATTTCTTGGCTTCAAACTCCCATATCTCGCGACCGGATTGACCTAACCCAAAAATTCCTATTGTAACTGAAAGTAGAAATTCGCCCGTTTACAATGGTATGTGTATTTTTTCCCTAGGCCACTCTGGTTAAGCGTTTAGAGCAGCAGAAGTGCGAAAAATTTTTTACCTTCTCAACCATTTCTTGGCTGCAAACTCCCATATCTCGCGAACGGATTGACCCAACCCAAAAATTCCTATTGCATTTGAAAGTAGAAACTCGCCCGATTACAACGGTACGTGTATTTTTCCCCTAGGCCATTCTGGTTAAGCGATTGGAGCAGCAGAATTGCGAAAAATTTCTCGCCTTCTCAAACATTTCTTGGCTTCAAACTCCCATATCTCGCGACCGGATTGACCTAACCCAAAAATTACTGTTGCGTCTGAAAGTAGAAACTCGCCAGATTACAACGGTATGTGTTTTTTTTCCCTAGCCCTTTCTGGTTAAGCGTTTGGAGCAGCAGAATTGCGAAAAATTTGTTGTCTTGTCAACCATTTCTTCGCTTCAAAGTCCCATATCTCGCGAACGGATTGGCCTAACCCAAAAATTCCTATTGTAACTGAAAGTAGAAACTCGCCCGATTACAATGGTATGTGTATTTTTTCCCTAGGTCACTCTGGTTAAGCGTTTAGAGCAGCAGAAGTGCGAAAAATTTTTTGCCTTCTCAACCATTTCTTGGCTTCAAACTCCCATATCTCGCGAACGGATTGACCCAACGCAAGAATTCCTATTGCATTTGAAAGTAGGAACTCGCCCGATTACAACGGTACGTGTATTTTTCCCCTAGGCCATTCTGGTTAAGCGATTGGAGCACCAGAATTGCGAAAAAATTCTCGCCTTCTCAACCATTTCTTGGCTTCAAACTCCCATATCTCGCGACCGGATTGACCTAACCCAAAAATTACTGTTGCGTCTGAAAGTAGAAACTCGCCAGATTACAACGGTATGTGTATTTTTTCCCTACCCCATTCTGGTTAAGCGTTTGGTGCAGCAGAATTGCGAAAAATCTGTTGTCTTGTCAACCATTTCTTCGCTTCAAGTCCCATATCTCGCGAACGAATTGGCCTAACCCAAAAATTCCTATTGTAACTGAAAGTAGAAACTCGCCCGATTACAGCGCTATGTGTATTTTTTCCCTAGGCCATTCTAGTTAAGCGTTTAAAGCAGCAGAATTGCGAAAAATTTTTTGCCTTCTCAACCATTTCTTGGCTTCAAACTCCCATTTCTGGCGAACGGATTGACATAACACAAAAATTCCTATTGCATCTGAAAGTAGAAACTCGCCCGATTACAACGGTATGTGTATTTTTTCCCTAGGCCATTCTGGTTAAGCGTTTGGAGCAGCAGAATTGCGAAAAATTTGTTGTCTTCTCAACCATTTCTTGGTTTCAAACTCCCATATCTCGCGACGGATTGACCTAACCCAAAAATTACTGTTGCGTCTGAAAGTAGAAACTCGCCCGATTACAACGGTATGTGTATTTTTTCCCTAGGCCATTCTGGTTAAGCGTTTGGAGCAGCAGAATTGTGAAAAATTTTTTGCCTTCTCTGCCATTTCTTGGCTTCAAACTCCCATATCTCGCGAACGGATTGACCTAACCCAAAAATTCCTATTGCATCTAAAGTAGATACTCGCCCGATTACAGCCGTATGTGTATTTTTTCCCTAGGCCACTTTGGTTAAGCGTTTAGAGCAGCAGAAGTGCGAAAAATCTGTTGTCTTGTCAACCATTTCTTAGCTTCAAAGTCCCATATCTCGCGAACGGATTGGCCTAACCCAAAAATTCCTATTTCATCTGAAAGTAGAAACTCGCCCGATTACAACGGTATGTGTATTTTTCCCCTAGGCCATTCTGGTTAAGCGATTGGAGCAGCAGAATTGCGAAAAATTTCTCGCCTTCTCAAACATTTCTTGGCTTCAAACTCCCATATCTCGCGACCGGATTGACCTAACCCAAAAATTACTGTTGCGTCTGAAAGTAGAAACTCGCCAGATTACAACGGTATGTGTTTTTTTTCCCTAGCCCTTTCTGGTTAAGCGTTTGGAGCAGCAGAATTGCGAAAAATTTGTTGTCTTGTCAACCATTTCTTCGCTTCAAAGTCCCATATCTCGCGAACGGATTGGCCTAACCCAAAAATTCCTATTGTAACTGAAAGTAGAAACTCGCCCGATTACAATGGTATGTGTATTTTTTCCCTAGGTCACTCTGGTTAAGCGTTTAGAGCAGCAGAAGTGCGAAAAATTTTTTGCCTTCTCAACCATTTCTTGGCTTCAAACTCCCATATCTCGCGAACGGATTGACCCAACCCAAAAATTCCTATTGCATTTGAAAGTAGGAACTCGCCCGATTACAACGGTACGTGTATTTATCCCCTAGGCCATTCTGGTTAAGCGATTGGAGCACCAGAATTGCGAAAAAATTCTCGCCTTCTCAACCATTTCTTGGCTTCAAACTCCCATATCTCGCGACCGGATTGACCTAACCCAAAAATTACTGTTGCGTCTGAAAGAAGAAACTCGCCAGATTACAACGGTATGTGTATTTTTTCCCTACCCCATTCTGGTTAAGCGTTTGGTGCAGCAGAATTGCGAAAAATCTGTTGTCTTGTCAACCATTTCTTCGCTTCAAAGTCCCATATCTCGCGAACGAATTGGCCTAACCCAAAAATTCCTATTGTAACTGAAAGTAGAAACTCGCCCGATTACAGCGCTATGTGTATTTTTTCCCTAGGCCATTCTAGTTAAGCGTTTAAAGCAGCAGAATTGCGAAAAATTTTTTGCCTTCTCAACCATTTCTTGGCTTCAAACTCCCATTTCTGGCGAACGGATTGACATAACCCAAAAATTCCTATTGCATCTGAAAGTAGAAACTCGCCCGATTACAACGGTATGTGTATTTTTTCCCTAGGCCACTCTGGTTAAGCGTTTAGAGCAGCAGAAGTGCGAAAAATTTGTTGTCTTCTCAACCATTTCTTGGCTTCAAACTCCCATATCTCGCGAACGGATTGACCTAACCCAAAAATTCCTATTGCATCTGAAAGTAGAAACTCGCCCGATTACAACGGTATGTGTATTTTTTCCCTAGGCCATTCTGGTTAAGCGTTTGGAGCAGCAGAATTGCGAAAAATTTGTTGTCTTCTCAACCATTTCTTGGTTTCAAACTCCCATATCTCGCGACGGATTGACCTAACCCAAAAATTACTGTTGCGTCTGAAAGTAGAAACTCGCCCGATTACAACGGTATATGTATTTTTTCCCTAGGCCATTCTGGTTAAGCGTTTGGAGCAGCAGAATTGTGAAAAATTTTTTGCCTTCTCTGCCATTTCTTGGCTTCAAACTCCCATATCTCGCGAACGGATTGACCTAACCCAAAAATTCCTATTGCATTTGAAAGTAGGAACTCGCCCGATTACAACGGTACGTGTATTTTTCCCCTAGGCCATTCTGGTTAAGCGATTGGAGCACCAGAATTGCGAAAAAATTCTCGCCTTCTCAACCATTTCTTGGCTTCAAACTCCCATATCTCGCGACCGGATTGACCTAACCCAAAAATTACTGTTGCGTCTGAAAGTAGAAACTCGCCAGATTACAACGGTATGTGTATTTTTTCCCTACCCCATTCTGGTTAAGCGTTTGGTGCAGCAGAATTGCGAAAAATCTGTTGTCTTGTCAACCATTTCTTCGCTTCAAAGTCCCATATCTCGCGAACGAATTGGCCTAACCCAAAAATTCCTATTGTAACTGAAAGTAGAAACTCGCCCGATTACAGCGCTATGTGTATTTTTTCCCTAGGCCATTCTAGTTAAGCGTTTAAAGCAGCAGAATTGCGAAAAATTTTTTGCCTTCTCAACCATTTCTTGGCTTCAAACTCCCATTTCTGGCGAACGGATTGACATAACCCAAAAATTCCTATTGCATCTGAAAGTAGAAACTCGCCCGATTACAACGGTATGTGTATTTTTTCCCTAGGCCACTCTGGTTAAGCGTTTAGAGCAGCAGAAGTGCGAAAAATTTGTTGTCTTCTCAACCATTTCTTGGCTTCAAACTCCCATATCTCGCGAACGGATTGACCTAACCCAAAAATTCCTATTGCATCTGAAAGTAGAAACTCGCCCGATTACAACGGTATGTGTATTTTTTCCCTAGGCCATTCTGGTTAAGCGTTTGGAGCAGCAGAATTGCGAAAAATTTGTTGTCTTCTCAACCATTTCTTGGTTTCAAACTCCCATATCTCGCGACGGATTGACCTAACCCAAAAATTACTGTTGCGTCTGAAAGTAGAAACTCGCCCGATTACAACGGTATGTGTATTTTTTCCCTAGGCCATTCTGGTTAAGCGTTTGGAGCAGCAGAATTGTGAAAAATTTTTTGCCTTCTCTGCCATTTCTTGGCTTCAAACTCCCATATCTCGCGAACGGATTGACCTAACCCAAAAATTCCTATTGCATTTGAAAGTAGGAACTCGCCCGATTACAACGGTACGTGTATTTTTCCCCTAGGCCATTCTGGTTAAGCGATTGGAGCACCAGAATTGCGAAAAAATTCTCGCCTTCTCAACCATTTCTTGGCTTCAAACTCCCATATCTCGCGACCGGATTGACCTAACCCAAAAATTACTGTTGCGTCTGAAAGTAGAAACTCGCCAGATTACAACGGTATGTGTATTTTTTCCCTACCCCATTCTGGTTAAGCGTTTGGTGCAGCAGAATTGCGAAAAATCTGTTGTCTTGTCAACCATTTCTTCGCTTCAAAGTCCCATATCTCGCGAACGAATTGGCCTAACCCAAAAATTCCTATTGTAACTGAAAGTAGAAACTCGCCCGATTACAGCGCTATGTGTATTTTTTCCCTAGGCCATTCTAGTTAAGCGTTTAAAGCAGCAGAATTGCGAAAAATTTTTTGCCTTCTCAACCATTTCTTGGCTTCAAACTCCCATTTCTGGCGAACGGATTGACATAACCCAAAAATTCCTATTGCATCTGAAAGTAGAAACTCGCCCGATTACAACGGTATGTGTATTTTTTCCCTAGGCCACTCTGGTTAAGCGTTTAGAGCAGCAGAAGTGCGAAAAATTTGTTGTCTTCTCAACCATTTCTTGGCTTCAAACTCCCATATCTCGCGAACGGATTGACCTAACCCAAAAATTCCTATTGCATCTGAAAGTAGAAACTCGCCCGATTACAACGGTATGTGTATTTTTTCCCTAGGCCATTCTGGTTAAGCGTTTGGAGCAGCAGAATTGCGAAAAATTTGTTGTCTTCTCAACCATTTCTTGGTTTCAAACTCCCATATCTCGCGACGGATTGACCTAACCCAAAAATTACTGTTGCGTCTGAAAGTAGAAACTCGACCGATTACAACGGTATATGTATTTTTTCCCTAGGCCATTCTGGTTAAGCGTTTGGAGCAGCAGAATTGTGAAAAATTTTTTGCCTTCTCTGCCATTTCTTGGCTTCAAACTCCCATATCTCGCGAACGGATTGACCTAACCCAAAAATTCCTATTGCATTTGAAAGTAGGAACTCGCCCGATTACAACGGTACGTGTATTTTTCCCCTAGGCCATTCTGGTTAAGCGATTGGAGCACCAGAATTGCGAAAAAATTCTCGCCTTCTCAACCATTTCTTGGCTTCAAACTCCCATATCTCGCGACCGGATTGACCTAACCCAAAAATTACTGTTGCGTCTGAAAGTAGAAACTCGCCAGATTACAACGGTATGTGTATTTTTTCCCTACCCCATTCTGGTTAAGCGTTTGGTGCAGCAGAATTGCGAAAAATCTGTTGTCTTGTCAACCATTTCTTCGCTTCAAAGTCCCATATCTCGCGAACGAATTGGCCTAACCCAAAAATTCCTATTGTAACTGAAAGTAGAAACTCGCCCGATTACAGCGCTATGTGTATTTTTTCCCTAGGCCATTCTAGTTAAGCGTTTAAAGCAGCAGAATTGCGAAAAATTTTTTGCCTTCTCAACCATTTCTTGGCTTCAAACTCCCATTTCTGGCGAACGGATTGACATAACCCAAAAATTCCTATTGCATCTGAAAGTAGAAACTCGCCCGATTACAACGGTAGGTGTATTTTTTCCCTAGGCCATTCTGGTTAAGCGTTTGGAGCAGCAGAATTGCGAAAAATTTGTTGTCTTCTCAACCATTTCTTGGTTTCAAACTCCCATATCTCGCGACGGATTGACCTAACCCAAAAATTACTGTTGCGTCTGAAAGTAGAAACTCGCCCGATTACAACGGTATGTGTATTTTTTCCCTAGGCCATTCTGGTTAAGCGTTTGGAGCAGCAGAATTGTGAAAAATTTTTTGCCTTCTCTGCCATTTCTTGGCTTCAAACTCCCATATCTCGCGAACGGATTGACCTAACCCAAAAATTCCTATTGCATCTAAAGTAGATACTCGCCCGATTACAGCCGTATGTGTATTTTTTCCCTAGGCCATTCTGGTTAAGCGTTTGGAGCAGCAGAATTGCGAAAAATTTTTTGCCTTCTCAACCATTTCTTGGCTTCAAACTCCCATATCTCGCGAACGGATTGACCTAACCCAAAAATTCCTGTTGCGTCTGAAGGTAGAAACTCGCCGAGTACAATGGTATGTGTATTTTTTCCCTAGGCCACTCTGGTAAAGCGTTTGGAGCAGCAGAAGTGCGAAAAATTTGTTGTCTTCTCAACCATTTCTTGGCTTCAAACTACCATATCTCGCGAACGGTTCGGCATAACCCAAAAATTCCTATTGCATCTGAAAGTAGAAACTCGCCCGATTACAACGGTACGTGTATTTTTTCCCTAGGCAATTCTGGTTAAGCGTTTGGAGCAGCAGAATTGCGAAAAATTTTTTGCCTTCTCAACCATTTCTTGGCTTCAAACTCCCATATCTCGCGACCGGATTGACCTAACCCAAAAATTACTGTTGCGTCTGAAAGTAGAAACTCGCCAGATTACAACGGTATGTGTATTTTTTCCCTAGGCCATTCTGGTTAAGCGTTTGGAGCAGCAGAATTGCGAAAAATTTGTTGTCTTCTCAACCATTTCTTGGTTTCAAACTCCCATATCTCGCGACGGATTGACCTAACCCAAAAATTACTGTTGCGTCTGAAAGTAGAAACTCGCCCGATTACAACGGTATGTGTATTTTTTCCCTAGGCCATTCTGGTTAAGCGTTTGGAGCAGCAGAATTGTGAAAAATTTTATGCCTTCTCTGCCATTTCTTGGCTTCAAACTCCCATATCTCGCGAACGGATTGACCTAACCCAAAAATTCCTATTGCATCTAAAGTAGATACTCGCCCGATTACAGCCGTATGTGTATTTTTTCCCTAGGCCATTCTGGTTAAGCGTTTGGAGCAGCAGAATTGCGAAAAATTTTTTGCCTTCTCAACCATTTCTTGGCTTCAAACTCCCATATCTCGCGAACGGATTGACCTAACCCAAAAATTCCTGTTGCGTCTGAAGGTAGAAACTCGCCGAGTACAATGGTATGTGTATTTTTTCCCTAGGCCACTCTGGTAAAGCGTTTGGAGCAGCAGAAGTGCGAAAAATTTGTTGTCTTCTCAACCATTTCTTGGCTTCAAACTACCATATCTCGCGAACGGTTCGGCATAACCCAAAAATTCCTATTGCATCTGAAAGTAGAAACTCGCCCGATTACAACGGTACGTGTATTTTTTCCCTAGGCAATTCTGGTTAAGCGTTTGGAGCAGCAGAATTGCGAAAAATTTTTTGCCTTCTCAACCATTTCTTGGCTTCAAACTCCCATATCTCGCGACCGGATTGACCTAACCCAAAAATTACTGTTGCGTCTGAAAGTAGAAACTCGCCAGATTACAACGGTATGTGTATTTTTCCCCTAGCCCATTCTGATTAAGCGTTTGGAGCAACAGAGTTGCGAAAAATCTGTTGTCTTGTCAACCATTTCTTAGCTTCAAAGTCCCATATCTCGCGAACGGATTGGCCTAACCCAAAAATTCCTATTTCATCTGAAAGTAGAAACTCGCCCGATTACAACGGTATGTGTATTTTTTCCCTAGGCCATTCTGGTTAAGCGTTTGGAGCAGCAGAATTGCGAAAAATTTGTTGTCTTCTCAACCATTTCTTGGTTTCAAACTCCCATATCTCGCGACGGATTGACCTAACCCAAAAATTACTGTTGCGTCTGAAAGTAGAAACTCGCCCGATTACAACGGTATGTGTATTTTTTCCCTAGGCCATTCTGGTTAAGCGTTTGGAGCAGCAGAATTGTGAAAAATTTTTTGCCTTCTCTGCCATTTCTTGGCTTCAAACTCCCATATCTCGCGAACGGATTGACCTAACCCAAAAATTCCTATTGCATCTAAAGTAGATACTCGCCCGATTACAGCCGTATGTGTATTTTTTCCCTAGGCCATTCTGGTTAAGCGTTTAGAGCAGCAGAAGTGCGAAAAATCTGTTGTCTTGTCAACCATTTCTTAGCTTCAAAGTCCCATATCTCGCGAACGGATTGGCCTAACCCAAAAATTCCTATTTCATCTGAAAGTAGAAACTCGCCCGATTACAACGGTATGTGTATTTTTCCCCTAGGCCATTCTGGTTAAGCGATTGGAGCAGCAGAATTGCGAAAAATTTCTCGCCTTCTCAAACATTTCTTGGCTTCAAACTCCCATATCTCGCGACCGGATTGACCTAACCCAAAAATTACTGTTGCGTCTGAAAGTAGAAACTCGCCAGATTACAACGGTATGTGTTTTTTTTCCCTAGCCCTTTCTGGTTAAGCGTTTGGAGCAGCAGAATTGCGAAAAATTTGTTGTCTTGTCAACCATTTCTTCGCTTCAAAGTCCCATATCTCGCGAACGGATTGGCCTAACCCAAAAATTCCTATTGTAACTGAAAGTAGAAACTCGCCCGATTACAATGGTATGTGTATTTTTTCCCTAGGTCACTCTGGTTAAGCGTTTAGAGCAGCAGAAGTGCGAAAAATTTTTTGCCTTCTCAACCATTTCTTGGCTTCAAACTCCCATATCTCGCGAACGGATTGACCCAACCCAAAAATTCCTATTGCATTTGAAAGTAGGAACTCGCCCGATTACAACGGTACGTGTATTTTTCCCCTAGGCCATTCTGGTTAAGCGATTGGAGCACCAGAATTGCGAAAAAATTCTCGCCTTCTCAACCATTTCTTGGCTTCAAACTCCCATATCTCGCGACCGGATTGACCTAACCCAAAAATTACTGTTGCGTCTGAAAGTAGAAACTCGCCAGATTACAACGGTATGTGTATTTTTTCCCTACCCCATTCTGGTTAAGCGTTTGGTGTAGCAGAATTGCGAAAAATCTGTTGTCTTGTCAACCATTTCTTCGCTTCAAAGTCCCATATCTCGCGAACGAATTGGCCTAACCCAAAAATTCCTATTGTAACTGAAAGTAGAAACTCGCCCGATTACAGCGCTATGTGTATTTTTTCCCTAGGCCATTCTAGTTAAGCGTTTAAAGCAGCAGAATTGCGAAAAATTTTTTGCCTTCTCAACCATTTCTTGGCTTCAAACTCCCATTTCTGGCGAACGGATTGACATAACCCAAAAATTCCTATTGCATCTGAAAGTAGAAACTCGCCCGATTACAACGGTACGTGTATTTTTTCCCTAGGCAATTCTGGTTAAGCGTTTGGAGCAGCAGAATTGCGAAAAATTTTTTGCCTTCTCAACCTTTTCTTGGCTTCAAACTCCCATATCTCGCGACCGGATTGACCTAACCCAAAAATTACTGTTGCGTCTGAAAGTAGAAACTCGCCAGATTACAACGGTATGTGTATTTTTCCCCTAGCCCATTCTGATTAAGCGTTTGGAGCAACAGAATTGCGAAAAATCTGTTGTCTTGTCAACCATTTCTTAGCTTCAAAGTCCCATATCTCGCGAACGGATTGGCCTAACCCAAAAATTCCTATTTCATCTGAAAGTAGAAACTCGCCCGATTACAACGGTATGTGTATTTTTTCCCTAGGCCATTCTGGTTAAGCGTTTGGAGCAGCAGAATTGCGAAAAATTTGTTGTCTTCTCAACCATTTCTTGGTTTCAAACTCCCATATCTCGCGACGGATTGACCTAACCCAAAAATTACTGTTGCGTCTGAAAGTAGAAACTCGCCCGATTACAACGGTATGTGTATTTTTTCCCTAGGCCATTCTGGTTAAGCGTTTGGAGCAGCAGAATTGTGAAAAATTTTTTGCCTTCTCCGCCATTTCTTGGCTTCAAACTCCCATATCTCGCGAACGGATTGACCTAACCCAAAAATTCCTATTGCATCTAAAGTAGATACTCGCCCGATTACAGCCGTATGTGTATTTTTTCCCTAGGCCATTCTGGTTAAGCGTTTAGAGCAGCAGAAGTGCGAAAAATCTGTTGTCTTGTCAACCATTTCTTAGCTTCAAAGTCCCATATCTCGCGAACGTATTGGCCTAACCCAAAAATTCCTATTTCATCTGAAAGTAGAAACTCGCCCGATTACAACGGTATGTGTATTTTTCCCCTAGGCCATTCTGGTTAAGCGATTGGAGCAGCAGAATTGCGAAAAATTTCTCGCCTTCTCAAACATTTCTTGGCTTCAAACTCCCATATCTCGCGACCGGATTGACCTAACCCAAAAATTACTGTTGCGTCTGAAAGTAGAAACTCGCCAGATTACAACGGTATGTGTTTTTTTTCCCTAGCCCTTTCTGGTTAAGCGTTTGGAGCAGCAGAATTTCGAAAAATTTGTTGTCTTGTCAACCATTTCTTCGCTTCAAAGTCCCATATCTCGCGAACGGATTGGCCTAACCCAAAAATTCCTATTGTAACTGAAAGTAGAAACTCGCCCGATTACAATGGTATGTGTATTTTTTCCCTAGGTCACTCTGGTTAAGCGTTTAGAGCAGCAGAAGTGCGAAAAATTTTTTGCCTTCTCAACCATTTCTTGGCTTCAAACTCCCATATCTCGCGAACGGATTGACCCAACCCAAAAATTCCTATTGCATTTGAAAGTAGGAACTCGCCCGATTACAACGGTACGTGTATTTTTCCCCTAGGCCATTCTGGTTAAGCGATTGGAGCACCAGAATTGCGAAAAAATTCTCGCCTTCTCAACCATTTCTTGGCTTCAAACTCCCATATCTCGCGACCGGATTGACCTAACCCAAAAATTACTGTTGCGTCTGAAAGTAGAAACTCGCCAGATTACAACGGTATGTGTATTTTTTCCCTACCCCATTCTGGTTAAGCGTTTGGTGCAGCAGAATTGCGAAAAATCTGTTGTCTTGTCAACCATTTCTTCGCTTCAAAGTCCCATATCTCGCGAACGAATTGGCCTAACCCAAAAATTCCTATTGTAACTGAAAGTAGAAACTCGCCCGATTACAGCGCTATGTGTATTTTTTCCCTAGGCCATTCTAGTTAAGCGTTTAAAGCAGCAGAATTGCGAAAAATTTTTTGCCTTCTCAACCATTTCTTGGCTTCAAACTCCCATTTCTGGCGAACGGATTGACATAACCCAAAAATTCCTATTGCATCTGAAAGTAGAAACTCGCCCGATTACAACGGTATGTGTATTTTTTCCCTAGGCCACTCTGGTTAAGCGTTTAGAGCAGCAGAAGTGCGAAAAATTTGTTGTCTTCTCAACCATTTCTTGGCTTCAAACTCCCATATCTCGCGAACGGATTGACCTAACCCAAAAATTCCTATTGCATCTGAAAGTAGAAACACGCCCGATTACAACGGTATGTGTATTTTTTCCCTAGGCCATTCTGGTTAAGCGTTTGGAGCAGCAGAATTGCGAAAAATTTGTTGTCTTCTCAACCATTTCTTGGTTTCAAACTCCCATATCTCGCGACGGATTGACCTAACCCAAAAATTACTGTTGCGTCTGAAAGTAGAAACTCGCCCGATTACAACGGTATGTGTATTTTTTCCCTAGGCCATTCTGGTTAAGCGTTTGGAGCAGCAGAATTGTGAAAAATTTTTTGCCTTCTCTGCCATTTCTTGGCTTCAAACTCCCATATCTCGCGAACGGATTGACCTAACCCAAAAATTCCTATTGCATTTGAAAGTAGGAACTCGCCCGATTACAACGGTACGTGTATTTTTCCCCTAGGCCATTCTGGTTAAGCGATTGGAGCACCAGAATTGCGAAAAAATTCTCGCCTTCTCAACCATTTCTTGGCTTCAAACTCCCATATCTCGCGACCGGATTGACCTAACCCAAAAATTACTGTTGCGTCTGAAAGTAGAAACTCGCCAGATTACAACGGTATGTGTATTTTTTCCCTACCCCATTCTGGTTAAGCGTTTGGTGCAGCAGAATTGCGAAAAATCTGTTGTCTTGTCAACCATTTCTTCGCTTCAAAGTCCCATATCTCGCGAACGAATTGGCCTAACCCAAAAATTCCTATTGTAACTGAAAGTAGAAACTCGCCCGATTACAGCGCTATGTGTATTTTTTCCCTAGGCCATTCTAGTTAAGCGTTTAAAGCAGCAGAATTGCGAAAAATTTTTTGCCTTCTCAACCATTTCTTGGCTTCAAACTCCCATTTCTGGCGAACGGATTGACATAACCCAAAAATTCCTATTGCATCTGAAAGTAGAAACTCGCCCGATTACAACGGTATGTGTATTTTTTCCCTAGGCCACTCTGGTTAAGCGTTTAGAGCAGCAGAAGTGCGAAAAATTTGTTGTCTTCTCAACCATTTCTTGGCTTCAAACTCCCATATCTCGCGAACGGATTGACCTAACCCAAAAATTCCTATTTCATCTGAAAGTAGAAACTCGCCCGATTACAACGGTATGTGTATTTTTTCCCTAGGCCATTCTGGTTAAGCGTTTGGAGCAGCAGAATTGCGAAAAATTTGTTGTCTTCTCAACCATTTCTTGGTTTCAAACTCCCATATCTCGCGACGGATTGACCTAACCCAAAAATTACTGTTGCGTCTGAAAGTAGAAACTCGCCCGATTACTACGGTATGTGTATTTTTTCCCTAGGCCATTCTGGTTAAGCGTTTGGAGCAGCAGAATTGTGAAAAATTTTTTGCCTTCTCTGCCATTTCTTGGCTTCAAACTCCCATATCTCGCGAACGGATTGACCTAACCCAAAAATTCCTATTGCATCTAAAGTAGATACTCGCCCGATTACAGCCGTATGTGTATTTTTTCCCTAGGCCATTCTGGTTAAGCGTTTGGAGCAGCAGAATTGCGAAAAATTTTTTGCCCTCTCAACCATTTCTTGGCTTCAAACTCCCATATCTCGCGAACGGATTGACCTAACCCAAAAATTCCTGTTGCGTCTGAAGGTAGAAACTCGCCGAGTACAATGGTATGTGTATTTTTTCCCTAGGCCACTCTGGTAAAGCGTTTGGAGCAGCAGAAGTGCGAAAAATTTGTTGTCTTCTCAACCATTTCTTGGCTTCAAACTACCATATCTCGCGAACGGTTCGGCATAACCCAAAAATTCCTATTGCATCTGAAAGTAGAAACTCGCCCGATTACAACGGTACGTGTATTTTTTCCCTAGGCAATTCTGGTTAAGCGTTTGGAGCAGCAGAATTGCGAAAAATTTTTTGCCTTCTCAACCATTTCTTGGCTTCAAACTCCCATATCTCGCGACCGGATTGACCTAACCCAAAAATTACTGTTGCGTCTGAAAGTAGAAACTCGCCAGATTACAACGGTATGTGTATTTTTCCCCTAGCCCAATCTGATTAAGCGTTTGGAGCAACAGAATTGCGAAAAATCTGTTGTCTTGTCAACCATTTCTTAGCTTCAAAGTCCCATATCTCACGAACGGATTGGCCTAACCCAAAAATTCCTATTTCATCTGAAAGTCGAAACTCGCCCGATTACAACGGTATGTGTATTTTTTCCCTAGGCCATTCTGGTTAAGCGTTTGGAGCAGCAGAATTGCGAAAAATTTGTTGTCTTCTCAACCATTTCTTGGTTTCAAACTCCCATATCTCGCGACGGATTGACCTAACCCAAAAATTACTGTTGCGTCTGAAAGTAGAAACTCGCCCGATTACAACGGTATGTGTATTTTTTCCCTAGGCCATTCTGGTTAAGCGTTTGGAGCAGCAGAATTGTGAAAAATTTTTTGCCTTCTCTGCCATTTCTTGGCTTCAAACTCCCATATCTCGCGAACGGATTGACCTAACCCAAAAATTCCTATTGCATCTAAAGTAGATACTCGCCCGATTACAGCCGTATGTGTATTTTTTCCCTAGGCCATTCTGGTTAAGCGTTTGGAGCAGCAGAATTGCGAAAAATTTTTTGCCTTCTCAACCATTTCTTGGCTTCAAACTCCCATATCTCGCGAACGGATTGACCTAACCCAAAAATTCCTGTTGCGTCTGAAGGTAGAAACTCGCCGAGTACAATGGTATGTGTATTTTTTCCCTAGGCCACTCTGGTAAAGCGTTTGGAGCAGCAGAAGTGCGAAAAATTTGTTGTCTTCTCAACCATTTCTTGGCTTCAAACTACCATATCTCGCGAACGGTTCGGCATAACCCAAAAATTCCTATTGCATCTGAAAGTAGAAACTCGCCCGATTACAACGGTATGTGTATTTTTTCCCTAGGCCATTCTGGTTAAGCGTTTGGAGCAGCAGAATTGCGAAAAATCTGTTGTCTTGTCAACCATTTCTTCGCTTCAAAGTCCCATATCTCGCGAACGGATTGGCCTAACCCAAAAATTCCTATTGTAACTGAAAGTAGAAACTCGCCCGATTACAACGTTATGTGTATTTTTTCCCTAGGCCATTCTGGTTAAGCGTTTGGAGCAGCAGAATTGCGAAAAATTTTTTGCCTTCTCAACCATTTCTTGGCTTCAAACTCCCATATCTCGCGAACGGATTGACCGAACCCAAAAATTCCTATTGCATTTGAAAGTAGAAACTCGCCCGATTACAACGGTACGTGTATTTTTCCACTAGGCCATTCTGGTTAAGCGATTGGAGCAGCAGAAGGGCGAAAAATTTGTTGTCTTGTCAACCATTTCTTCGCTTCAAAGTCCCATATCTCGCGAACGGATTGGCCTAACCCAAAAATTCCTATTGTAACTGAAAGTAGAAACTCGCCCGTTTACAATGGTATGTGTATTTTTTCCCTAGGCCACTCTGGTTAAGCGTTTAGAGCAGCAGAAGTGCGAAAAATTTTTTGCCTTCTCAACCATTTCTTGGCTGCAAACTCCCATATCTCGCGAACGGATTGACCCAACCCAAAAATTCCTATTGCATTTGAAAGTAGAAACTCGCCCGATTACAACGGTACGTGTATTTTTTCCCCTAGGCCATTCTGGTTAAGCGATTGGAGCAGCAGAATTGCGAAAAATTTCTCGCCTTCTCAACCATTTCTTGGCTTCAAACTCCCATATCTCGCGACCGATTGACCTAACCCAAAAATTACTGTTGCGTCTGAAAGTAGAAACTCGCCAGATTACAACGGTATGTGTATTTTTTCCCTAGCCCATTCTGGTTAAGCGTTTGGTGCAGCAGAATGCGAAAAATCTGTTGTCTTGTCAACCATTTCTTCGCTTCAAAGTCACATATCTCGAGAACGGATTGGCCTAACCAAAAATTCCTATTGTAACTGAAAGTAGAAACTCGCCCGATTACAACGCTATGTGTATTTTTTCCCTAGGCCATTCTGGTTAAGCGTTTGGAGCAGCAGAATTGCGAAAAATTTTTTGCCTTCTCAACCATTTCTTGGATTCAAACTCCCATATCTCGCGAACGGATTGACCCAACCCAAAAATTCCTATTGCATTTGAAAGTAGAAACTCGCCCGATTACAACGGTACGTGTATTTTTCCCCTAGGCCATTCTGGTTAAGCGATTGGAGCAGCAGAAGCGCGAAAAATTTGTTGTCTTGTCAACCATTTCTTCGCTTCAAAGTCCCATATCTCGCGAACGGATTGGCCTAACCCAAAAATTCCTATTGTAACTGAAAGTAGAAATTCGCCCGTTTACAATGGTATGTGTATTTTTTCCCTAGGCCACTCTGGTTAAGCGTTTAGAGCAGCAGAAGTGCGAAAAATTTTTTGCCTTCTCAACCATTTCTTGGCTGCAAACTCCCATATCTCGCGAACGGATTGACCCAACCCAAAAATTCCTATTGCATTTGAAAGTAGAAACTCGCCCCGATTACAACGGTACGTGTATTTTTCCCCTAGGCCATTCTGGTTAAGCGATTGGAGCAGCAGAATTGCGAAAAATTTCTCGCCTTCTCAAACATTTCTTGGCTTCAAACTCCCATATCTCGCGACCGGATTGACCTAACCCAAAAATTACTGTTGCGTCTGAAAGTAGAAACTCGCCAGATTACAACGGTATGTGTTTTTTTTCCCTAGCCCTTTCTGGTTAAGCGTTTGGAGCAGCAGAATTGCGAAAAATTTGTTGTCTTGTCAACCATTTCTTCGCTTCAAAGTCCCATATTTCGCGAACGAATTGGCCTAACCCAAAAATTCCTATTGTAACTGAAAGTAGAAACTCGCCCGATTACAGCGCTATGTGTATTTTTTCCCTAGGCCATTCTAGTTAAGCGTTTAAAGCAGCAGAATTGCGAAAAATTTTTTGCCTTCTCAACCATTTCTTGGCTTCAAACTCCCATATCTCGCGAACGGATTGACCCAACCCAAAAATTCCTATTGCATTTGAAAGTAGGAACTCGCCCGATTACAACGGTACGTGTATTTTTCCCCTAGGCCATTCTGGTTAAGCGATTGGAGCACCAGAATTGCGAAAAAATTCTCGCCTTCTCAACCATTTCTTGGCTTCAAACTCCCATATCTCGCGACCGGATTGACCTAACCCAAAAATTACTGTTGCGTCTGAAAGTAGAAACTCGCCAGATTACAACGGTATGTGTATTTTTTCCCTACCCCATTCTGGTTAAGCGTTTGGTGCAGCAGAATTGCGAAAAATCTGTTGTCTTGACAACCATTTCTTCGCTTCAAAGTCCCATATTTCGCGAACGAATTGGCCTAACCCAAAAATTCCTATTGTAACTGAAAGTAGAAACTCGCCCGATTACAGCGCTATGTGTATTTTTTCCCTAGGCCATTCTAGTTAAGCGTTTAAAGCAGCAGAATTGCGAAAAATTTTTTGCCTTCTCAACCATTTCTTGGCTTCAAACTCCCATTTCTGGCGAACGGATTGACATAACCCAAAAATTCCTATTGCATCTGAAAGTAGAAACTCGCCCGATTACAGCGGTATGTGTATTTTTTCCCTAGGCCACTCTGGTTAAGCGTTTAGAGCAGCAGAAGTCCGAAAAATTTGTTGTCTTCTCAACCATTTCTTGGCTTCAAACTCCCATATCTCGCGAACGGATTGACCTAACCCAAAAATTCCTATTTCATCTGAAAGTAGAAACTCGCCCGATTACAACGGTATGTGTATTTTTTCCCTAGGCCATTCTGGTTAAGCGTTTGGAGCAGCAGAATTGCGAAAAATTTGTTGTCTTCTCAACTATTTCTTGGTTTCAAACTCCCATATCTCGCGACGGATTGACCTAACCCAAAAATTACTGTTGCGTCTGAAAGTAGAAACTCGCCCGATTACAACGGTATGTGTATTTTTTCCCTAGGCCATTCTGGTTAAGCGTTTGGAGCAGCAGAATTGTGAAAAATTTTTTGCCTTCTCTGCCATTTCTTGGCTTCAAACTCCCATATCTCGCGAACGGATTGACCTAACCCAAAAATTCCTATTGCATTTGAAAGTAGGAACTCGCCCGATTACAACGGTACGTGTATTTTTCCCCTAGGCCATTCTGGTTAAGCGATTGGAGCACCAGAATTGCGAAAAAATTCTCGCCTTCTCAACCATTTCTTGGCTTCAAACTCCCATATCTCGCGACCGGATTGACCTAACCCAAAAATTACTGTTGCGTCTGAAAGTAGAAACTCGCCAGATTACAACGGTATGTGTATTTTTTCCCTACCCCATTCTGGTTAAGCGTTTGGTGCAGCAGAATTGCGAAAAATCTGTTGTCTTGTCAACCATTTCTTCGCTTCAAAGTCCCATATCTCGCGAACGAATTGGCCTAACCCAAAAATTCCTATTGTAACTGAAAGTAGAAACTCGCCCGATTACAGCGCTATGTGTATTTTTTCCCTAGGCCATTCTAGTTAAGCGTTTAAAGCAACAGAATTGCGAAAAATTTTTTGCCTTCTCAACCATTTCTTGGCTTCAAACTCCCATTTCTGGCGAACGGATTGACATAACCCAAAAATTCCTATTGCATCTGAAAGTAGAAACTCGCCCGATTACAACGGTATGTGTATTTTTTCCCTAGGCCACTCTGGTTAAGCGTTTAGAGCAGCAGAAGTGCGAAAAATTTGTTGTCTTCTCAACCATTTCTTGGCTTCAAACTCCCATATCTCGCGAACGGATTGACCTAACCCAAAAATTCCTATTTCATCTGAAAGTAGAAACTCGCCCGATTACAACGGTATGTGTATTTTTTCCCTAGGCCATTCTGGTTAAGCGTTTGGAGCAGCAGAATTGCGAAAAATTTGTTGTCTTCTCAACCATTTCTTGGTTTCAAACTCCCATATCTCGCGACGGATTGACCTAACCCAAAAATTCCTGTTGCGTCTGAAGGTAGAAACTCGCCGAGTACAATGGTATGTGTATTTTTTCCCTAGGCCACTCTGGTAAAGCGTTTGGAGCAGCAGAAGTGCGAAAAATTTGTTGTCTTCTCAACCATTTCTTGGCTTCAAACTACCATATCTCGCGAACGGTTCGGCATAACCCAAAAATTCCTATTGCATCTGAAAGTAGAAACTCGCCCGATTACAACGGTACGTGTATTTTCTCCCTAGGCAATTCTGGTTAAGCGTTTGGAGCAGCAGAATTGCGAAAAATTTTTTGCCTTCTCAACAATTTCTTGCTTCAAACTCCCATATCTCGCGAACGGATTGCACCTAACCCAAAAATTCCTATTGCATTTGAAAGTAGAAACTCGCCCAATTACAACGGTACGTGTATTTTTCCCCTAGGCCATTCTGGTTAAGCGATTGGAGCAGCAGAAGCGCGAAAAATTTGTTGTCTTGTCAACCATTTCTTCGCTTCAAAGTCCCATATCTCGCGAACGGATTGGCCTAACCCAAAAATTCCTATTGTAACTGAAAGTAGAAACTCGCCCGTTTACAATGGTATGCGTATTTTTTCCCTAGGCCACTCTGGTTAAGCGTTTAGAGCAGCAGAAGTGCGAAAAATTTTTTGCCTTCTCAACCATTTCTTGGCTGCAAACTCCCATATCTCGCGAACGGATTGACCCAACCAGAAATTCCTATTGCATTTGAAAGTAGAAACTCGCCCGATTACAACGGTACGTGTAATTTTCCCCTAGGCCATTCTGGTTAAGCGATTGGAGCAGCAGAATTGCGAAAAATTTCTCGCCTTCTCAACCATTTCTTGGCTTCAAACTCCCATATCTCGCGACCGGATTGCCCTAACCCAAAAATTACTGTTGCGTCTGAAAGTAGAAACTCGCCAGATTACAACGGCATGTGTTTTTTTTCCCTAGCCCTTTCTGGTTAAGCGTTTGGAGCAGCAGAATTGCGAAAAATTTGTTGTCTTGTCAACCATTTCTTCTCTTCAAAGTCCCATATCTCGCGAACGGATTGACCCAACCCAAAAATTCCTATTGCATTTGAAAGTAGAAACTCGCCCGATTACAACGGTACGTGTATTTTTCCCCTAGGCCATTCTGGTTAAGCGATTGGAGCAGCAGAAGCGCGAAAAATTTGTTGTCTTGTCAACCATTTCTTCGCTTCAAAGTCCCATATCTCGCGAACGGATTGGCCTAACCCAAAAATTCCTATTGTAACTGAAAGTAGAAACTCGCCCGTTTACAATGGTATGTGTATTTTTTCCCTAGGCCACTCTGGTTAAGCGTTTAGAGCAGCAGAAGTGCGAAAAATTTTTTGCCTTCTCAACCATTTCTTGGCTGCAAACTCCCATATCTCGCGAACGGATTGACCCAACCCAGAAATTCCCATTGCATTTGAAAGTAGAAACTCGCCCGATTACAACGGTACGTGTATTTTTCCCCTAGGCCATTCTGGTTAAGCGATTGGAGCAGCAGAATTGCGAAAAATTTCTCGCTTTCTCAACCATTTCTTGGCTTCAAACTCCCATATCTCGCGACCGGATTGCCCTAACCCAAAAATTACTGTTGCGTCTGAAAGTAGAAACTCGCCAGATTACAACGGTATGTGTTTTTTTTCCCTAGCCCTTTCTGGTTAAGCGTTTGGAGCAGCAGAATTGCGAAAAATTTGTTGTCTTGTCAACCATTTCTTCGCTTCAAAGTCCCATATCTCGCGAACGGATTGGCCTAACCCAAAAATTCCTATTGTAACTGAAAGTAGAAACTCGCCCGATTACAATGGTATGTGTATTTTTTCCCTAGGTCACTCTGGTTAAGCGTTTAGAGCAGCAGAAGTGCGAGAAATTTTTTGCCTTCTCAACCATTTCTTGGCTTCAAACTCCCATATCTCGCGAACGGATTGACCCAACCCAAAAATTCCTATTGCATTTGAAAGTAGAAACTCGCCCGATTACAACGGTATGTGTATTTTTTCCCTAGGTCACTCTGGTTAAGCGTTTAGAGCAGCAGAAGTGCGAAAAATTTTTTGCCTTCTCACCATTTCTTGGCTTCAAACTCCCATATCTCGCGAACGGATTGACCCAACCCAAAAATTCCTATTGCATTTTAAAGTAGAAACTCGCCCGATTACAACGGTACGTGTATTTTTTCCCTAGGTCACTCTGGTTAAGCGTTTAGAGCAGCAGAAGTGCGAAAAATTTTTTGCCTTCTCAACCATTTCTTGGCTTCAAACTCCCATATCTCGCGAACGGATTGACCCAACCCAAAAATTCCTATTGCATTTGAAAGTAGAAACTCGCCCGATTACAACGGTACGTGTATTTTTCCCCTAGGCCATTCTGGTTAAGCGATTGGAGCAGCAGAATTGCGAAAAATTTTTTGCCTTCTCAACCATTTCTTGGCTTCAAACTCCCATATCTCGCGAACGGATTGACCCAACCCAAAAATTCCTATTGCATTTGAAAGTAGAAACTCGCCCGATTACAACGGTACGTGTATTTTTCCCCTAGGCCATTCTGGTTAAGCGATTGGAGCAGCAGAATTGCGAAAAATTTCTCGCCTTCTCAACCATTTCTTGGCTTCAAACTCCCATATCTCGCGACCGGATTGACCTAACCCAAAAATTACTGTTGCGTCTGAAAGTAGAAACTCGCCCGATTACAACGGTACGTGTATTTTTCCCCTAGGCCATTCTGGTTAAGCGATTGGAGCAGCAGAAGTGCGAAAAATTTGTTGTCTTGTCAACCATTTCTTAGCTTCAAAGTCCCATATCTCGCGAACGGATTGGCCTAACCCAAAAATTCCTATTGTAACTGAAAGTAGAAACTCGCCCGATTACAATGGTATGTGTATTTTTTCCCTAGGTCACTCTGGTTAAGCGTTTAGAGCAGCAGAAGTGCGAGAAATTTTTTGCCTTCTCAACCATTTCTTGGCTTCAAACTCCCATATCTCGCGAACGGATTGACCCAACCCAAAAATTCCTATTGCATTTGAAAGTAGAAACTCGCCCGATTACAACAGTATGTGTATTTTTTCCCTAGGTCACTCTGGTTAAGCGTTTAGAGCAGCAGAAGTGCGAAAAATTTTTTGCCTTCTCAACCATTTCTTGGCTTCAAACTCCCATATCTCGCGAACGGATTGACCCAACCCAAAAATTCCTATTGCATTTGAAAGTAGAAACTCGCCCGATTACAACGGTACGTGTATTTTTTCCCTAGGTCACTCTGGTTAAGCGTTTAGAGCAGCAGAAGTGCGAAAAATTTTTTGCCTTCTCAACCATTTCTTGGCTTCAAACTCCCATATCTCGCGAACGGATTGACCCAACCCAAAAATTCCTATTGCATTTGAAAGTAGAAACTCGCCCGATTACAACGGTACGTGTATTTTTCCCCTAGGCCATTCTGGTTAAGCGATTGGAGCAGCAGAATTGCGAAAAATTTTTTGCCTTCTCAACCATTTCTTGGCTTCAAACTCCCATATCTCGCGAACGGATTGACCCAACCCAAAAATTCCTATTGCATTTGAAAGTAGAAACTCGCCCGATTACAACGGTACGTGTATTTTTCCCCTAGGCCATTCTGGTTAAGCGATTGGAGCAGCAGAATTGCGAAAAATTTCTCGCCTTCTCAACCATTTCTTGGCTTCAAACTCCCATATCTCGCGACCGGATTGACCTAACCCAAAAATTACTGTTGCGTCTGAAAGTAGAAACTCGCCCGATTACAACGGTACGTGTATTTTTCCCCTAGGCCATTCTGGTTAAGCGATTGGAGCAGCAGAAGTGCGAAAAATTTGTTGTCTTGTCAACCATTTCTTAGCTTCAAAGTCCCATATCTCGCGAACGGATTGGCCTAACCCAAAAATTCCTATTGTAACTGAAAGTAGAAACTCGCCCGATTACAATGGTATGTGTATTTTTTCCCTAGGTCACTCTGGTTAAGCGTTTAGAGCAGCAGAAGTGCGAGAAATTTTTTGCCTTCTCAACCATTTCTTGGCTTCAAACTCCCATATCTCGCGAACGGATTGACCCAACCCAAAAATTCCTATTGCATTTGAAAGTAGAAACTCGCCCGATTACAACGGTATGTGTATTTTTTCCCTAGGTCACTCTGGTTAAGCGTTTAGAGCAGCAGAAGTGCGAAAAATTTTTTGCCTTCTCAACCATTTCTTGGCTTCAAACTCCCATATCTCGCGAACGGATTGACCCAACCCAAAAATTCCTATTGCATTTGAAAGTAGAAACTCGCCCGATTACAACGGTACGTGTATTTTTCCCCTAGGCCATTCTGGTTAAGCGATTGGAGCAGCAGAATTGCGAAAAATTTCTCGCCTTCTCAACCATTTCTTGGCTTCAAACTCCCATATCTCGCGACCGGATTGACCTAACCCAAAAATTACTGTTGCGTCTGAAAGTAGAAACTCGCCCGATTACAACGGTACGTGTATTTTTCCCCTAGGCCATTCTGGTTAAGCGATTGGAGCAGCAGAAGTGCGAAAAATTTGTTGTCTTGTCAACCATTTCTTAGCTTCAAAGTCCCATATCTCGCGAACGGATTGACCTAACCCAAAAACTCCTATTGTAACTGAAAGTAGAAACTCTCCCGATTACAATGGTATGTGTATTTTTTCCCTAGGCCATTCTGGTTAAGCGTTTAGAGCAGCAGAAGTGCGAAAAATTTGTTGTCTTCTCAACCATTTCTTAGTTTCAAACTCCCATATCTCGCGAACGGACTGACCTAACAGAAAAATTCCTATTGCATCTGAAAGTAGAAACTCGCCCGATTACAACGGTATGTGTATTTTTTCCCGAGGCCATTCTGGTTAAGCGTTTGGAGCAGCAGAATTGCGAAAAATTTCTCGCCTTCTCAACCATTTCTTGTTTTCAAACTCCCATATCTCGCGAACGGACAGACCTAACCCAAAAATTCCTATTGCATCCGAAAGTAGAAACTCGGCAGATTACAACGGTATGTGTATTTTTTCCCTTGGCCATCCTGGTTAAGCGTTTGGAGCAGCAGAATTGCGAAAAATTTTTGTCTTGTCAACCATTTCTTGGTTTCAAACTCCCATATCTCACGACCGGATTGACCTAACCCAAAAATTACTGTTGCGTCTGAAAGTAGAAAATCGCCAGATTACAACGGTATGTGTATTTTTTCCCTAGCCCATTCTGGTTAAGCGTTTGGAGCAGCAGAATTGCGAAATATCTGTTGTCTTGTCAACCATTTCTTCGCTTCAAAGTCCCATATCTCGCGAACGGATTGGCCTAACCCAAAAATTCCTATTGTAACTGAAAGTAGAAACTCGCCCGATTACAACGGTATGTGTATTTTTACCCTAGGCCATTCTGGTTAAGCGTTTGGAGCAGCAGAAGTGCGAAAAATTTGTTGTCTTCTCAACCATTTCTTGTCTTCAAACTCCCATATCTCGCGAACGGACAGACCTAACCCAAGAATTCCTATTGCATCCGAAAGTAGAAACTCGCCCGATTACAACGGTATGTGTATTTTTTCCCTTGGCCATTCTGGTTAAGCGTTTGGAGCAGCAGAATTGCGAAAAATTTTTTGCCTTCTCAACCATTTCTTGGTTTCAAACTCCCATATCTCGCGAACGGACTGACCTAACAGAAAAAATTCCTATTGCATCTGAAAGTAGAAACTCGCCCGATTACAACGGTATGTGTATTTTTTCCCGAGGCCTTTCTGGTTAAGCGTTTGGAGCAGCAGAATTGCGAAAAATTTGTTGTCTTGTCAACCATTTCTTAGTTTCAAGGTCCCATATCTCGCGAACAGATTGACCTAACCCAAAAATTCCTGTTGCGCCTGAAAGTAGAAACTCGCCCGATTACAACGGTATGTGTATTTTTTCCCTAGACCATTCTGGTTAAGCGTTTGGAGCAGCAGAATTGCGAAAAATTTTTTGCCTTCTCAACCATTTCTTGTCTTCAAACTCCCATGTCTCGCGCACGGACTGACCTAACCCAAAAATTCCTGTTGCATCTGAAAGTAGAAACTCGCCCGATTACAACGGTATGTGTATTTTTTCCCGAGGCCTTTCTGGTTAAGAGTTTGGAGCAGCAGAATTGCGAAAAATATCTCGCCTTCTCAACCATTTCTTGTCTTCAAACTCCCATATCTCGCGAACGGACAGACCTAACCCAAAAATTCCTATCGCATCCGAAAGTAGAAACTCGCCCGATTACAGCGGTAAGTGTATTTTTTCCCTTGGCCATTCTGGTTAAGCGTTTGGAGCAGCAGAATTGCGAAAAATTTTTTGCCTTCTCAACCATTTCTTGGCTTCAAACTCCCATATCTCGCGAACGGATTGACCTAACCCAACAATTCCTATTGCATCTGAAAGTAGAAACTCGCCCGATCACAACGGTATGTGTATTTTTTCCCTAGGCCTTTCTGGTTAAGCGTTTGGAGCAGCAGAATTGCGAAAAATTTTTTGCCTTCTCAACCATTTCTTGGTTTCAAACTCCCATATCTCGCGAACGGACTGACCTAACAGAAAAATTCCTATTGCATCTGAAAGTATAAACTCGCCCGATTACAGCGGTATGTGTATTTTTTCCCTAGGCCATTCTGGTTAAGCGTTTGGAGCAGCAGAAGTGCGAAAAATTTCTCGCCTTCTCAACCATTTCTTGTCTTCAAACTCCCATATCTCGCGAACGGACAGACCTAACCCAAAAATTCCTATTGCATCCGAAAGTAGAAACTCGCCCGATTACAACGGTATGTGTGTATGATTTCCCTAGGCCATTCTGGTTAAGCGTTTGGAGCAGCAGAAGTGCGAAAAATTTCTCGCCTTCTCAACCATTTCTTGTCTTCAAACTCCCATATCTCGCGAACGGACAGACCTAACCCAAAAATTCCTATTGCATCCGAAAGTAGAAACTCGCCCGATTACAACGGTATGTGTATTTTTTCCCTTGGCCATCTGGTTAAGCGTTTGGAGCAGCAGAATTGCGAAAAATTTTTTGCCTTCTCAACCATTCCTTGGCTTCAAAATCCCATATCTCGCGATCGGATTGACCTAACCCGAAAATTCCTATTGTAACTGAAAGTAGAAACTCGCCCGATTACAACGGTATGTGTATTTTTTCCCTAGACCATTCTGGTTAAGCGTTTGGAGCAGCAGAATTGCGAAAAATTTTTTGCCTTCTCAACCATTTCTTGTCTTCAAACTCCCATATCTCGCGCACGGACTGACCTAACCCAAAAATTCCTATTGCATCTGAAAGTAGAAACTCGCCCGATTACAACGGTATGTGTATTTTTTCCCGAGGCCTTTCTGGTTAAGAGTTTGGAGCAGCAGAATTGCGAAAAATATCTCGCCTTCATCAACCATTTCTGTCTTCAAACTCCCATATCTCGCGAACGGACAGACCTAACCCAAAAAATTCCTATCGCATCCGAAAGTAGAAACTCGCCCGATTACAACGGTAAGTGTATTTTTTCCCTTGGCCATTCTGGTTAAGCGTTTGGAGCAGCAGAATTGCGAAAAATTTTTTGCCTTCTCAAACATTCTTGGCTTCAAACTCCCATATCTCGCGAACGGATTGACCCTACCCAACAATTCCTATTGCATCTGAAAGTAGAAACTCGCCCGATTACAACGGTATGTGTATTTTTTCCCTAGGCCTTTCTGGTTAAGCGTTTGGAGCAGCAGAATTGCGAAAAATTTTTTGCCTTCTCAACCATTTCTTGGTTTCAAACTCCCATATCTCGCGAACGGACTGACCTAACAGAAAAATTCCTATTGCATCTGAAAGTATAAACTCGCCCGATTACAGCGGTATGTGTATTTTTTCCCTAGGCCATTCTGGTTAAGCGTTTGGAGCAGCAGAATTGCGAAAAATTTTTTGCCTTCTCAACCATTCCTTGGCTTCAAAATCCCATATCTCGCGATCGGATTGACCTAACCCGAAAATTCCTATCTGTAACTGAAAGTAGAAACTCGCCCGATTACAACGGTATGTGTATTTTTTCCCTAGACCATTCTGTTAAGCGTTTGGAGCAGCAGAATCGCGAAAAATTTTTTGCCTTCTCAACCATTTCTTGTCTTCAAACTCCCATATCTCGCGCACGGACTGACCTAACCCAAAAATTCCTATTGCATCTGAAAGTAGAAACTCGCCCGATTACAACGGTATGGTGTATTTTTTCCGAGGCCTTTCTGGTTAAGAGTTTGGAGCAGCAGAATTGCGAAAAATATCTCGCCTTCTCAACCATTTCTTGTCTTCAAACTCCATATCTCGCGAAACGGACAGACCTAACCCAAAAATTCCTATCGCATCCGAAAGTAGAAACGCGCCCGATTACAACGGTATGTGTTATTTTTTCCCTTGGCCATTCTGGTTAAGCGTTTGGAGCAGCAGAATTGCGAAAAATTTTTTGCCTTCTCAACCATTTCTTGGCTTCAAACTCCATATCTCGCGAACGGATTGACCTAACCCAACAATTCCTATTGCATCTGAAACCTTGAAACTCGCCCGATTACAACGGTACGTGTATTTTTCCCCTAGGCCATTCTCGTTAAGCGATTGGAGCAGCAGAAGTGCGAAAAATTTGTTGTCTTGTCAACCATTTCTTAGTTTCAAGGTCCCATATCTCGCGAACGGATTGACCTAACCCAAAAATTCCTGTTGCGTCTGATAGTAGAAACTCGCCCGATTACAACGGTATGTGTATTTTTTCCCTAGACCATTCTGGTTAAGCGTTTGGAGCAGCAGAATTGCCGAAAAATTTTTTGCCTTCTCAACCATTTCTTGTCTTCAAACTCCCATATCTCGCGCACGGACTGACCTAACCCAAAAATTCCTATTGCATCTGAAAGTAGAAACTCGCCCGATTACAACGGTATGTGTATTTTTTCCCTAGGCCTTTCTGGTTAAGCGTTTGGAGCAGCAGAATTGCGAAAAATTTTTGCCTTCTCAACCATTTCTTGGTTTCAAACTCCCATATCTCGCGAACGGACTGACCTAACAGAAAAATTCCTATTGCATCTGAAAGTATAAACTCGCCCGATTACAGCGGTATGTGTATTTTTTCCCTAGGCCATTCTGGTTAAGCATTTGGAGCAGCAGAAGTGCGAAAAATTCTCGTCTTCTCAACCATTTCTTGTCTTCAAAACTCCCATATCTCGCGAACGGACAGACCTAACCCAAAAAATTCCTATTGCATCCGAAAGTAGAAACTCGCCCGATTACAACGGTATGTGTATGTTTTCCCTAGGCCATTCTGGTTAAGCGTTTGGAGCAGCAGAAGTGCGAAAAATTTCTCGCCTTCTCAACCATTTCTTGTCTTCAAACTCCCATATCTCGCGAACGGACAGACCTAACCCAAAAATTCCTATTGCATCCGAAAGTAGAAACTCGCCCGATTACAACGGTATGTGTATTTTTTCCCCTTGGCCATTCTGGTTAAGCGTTTGGAGCAGCAGAATTGCGAAAAATTTTTTGCCTTCTCAACCATTCCTTGGCTTCAAAATCCCATATCTCGCGATCGGATTGACCTAACCCGAAAATTCCTATTGTAACTGAAAGTAGAAACTCGCCCCGATTACAACGGTAAGTGTATTTTTCCCTAGGGCATTCTGGTAAAACGATTGGAGCAGCAGAAGTGCGAAAAATTTGTTGTCTTGTCAACCATTTCTTAGCTTCAAAGTCCCACATCTCGCGAACGGATTGAACTAACCCAAAAATTCCTATTGCATCTGAAAGTAGAAACTCGCCCGATTGCAACGGTATGTGTATTTTTTCCCTGGGCCATTCTGGTTAAGCGTTTGGTGCAGCAGAATTGCGAAAAATTTTTTTGCCTTCTCAACCATTTCTTGGCTTCAAACTCCCATATCTCGCGAACGGACTGACCTAACAGAAAAATTCCTATTTGCATCTGAAAGTATAAACTCGCCCGATTACAGCGGTATGTGTATTTTTTCCCTAGGCCATTCTGGTTAAGCGTTTGGAGCAGCAGAAGTGCGAAAAATTTCTCGCCTTCTCAACCATTTCTTGTCTTCAAACTCCCATATCTCGCGAACGGACAGACCTAACCCAAAAATTCCTATTGCATCCGAAAGTAGAAACTCGCCCGATTACAACGGTATGTGTATGTTTTCCCTAGGCCATTCTGGTTAAGCGTTTGGAGCAGCAGAAGTGCGAAAAATTTCTCGCCTTCTCAACCATTTCTTGTCTTCAAACTCCCATATCTCGCGAACGGACAGACCTAACCCAAAAATTCCTATTGCATCCGAAAGTAGAAACTCGCCCGATTACAACGGTATGTGTATTTTTTCCCTTGGCCATTCTGGTTAAGCGTTTGGAGCAGCAGAATTGCGAAAAATTTTTTGCCTTCTCAACCATTCCTTGGCTTCAAAATCCCATATCTCGCGTCGGATTGACCTAACCCGAAAATTCCTATTGTAACTGAAAGTAGAAACTCGCCCGATTACAACGGTATGTGTATTTTTTCCCTAGACCATTCTGGTTAAAGCGTTTGGAGCAGCAGAATTGCGAAAAATTTTTTGCCTTCTCAACCATTTCTTGTCTTCAAACTCCCATATCTCGCGCACGGACTGACCTAACCCAAAAATTCCTATTGCATCTGAAAGTAGAAACTCGCCCCGATTACAACGGTATGTGTATTTTTTCCCCGAGGCCTTTCTGGTTAAGAGTTTGGAGCAGCAGAATTGCGAAAAATATCTCGCCTTCTCAACCATTTCTTGTCTTCAAACTCCCATATCTCGCGAACGGACAGACCTAAACCCAAAAATTCCTATCGCATCCGAAAGTAGAAACTCGCCCGATTACAACGGTAAGTGTATTTTTTCCCTTGGCCATTCTGGTTAAGCGTTTGGAGCAGCAGAATTGCGAAAAATTTTTTGCCTTCTCAACCATTTCTTGGCTTCAAACTCCATATCTCGCGAACGGATTGACCCTACCCAACAATTCCTATTGCATCTGAAAGTAGAAACTCGCCCGATTACAACGGTACTGTGTATTTTTTCCCTAGGCCTTTCTGGTTAAGCGTTTGGAGCAGCAGAATTGCGAAAAATTTTTTGCCTTCTCAACCATTTCTTGGTTTCAAACTCCCATATCTCGCGAACGGACTGACCTAACAGAAAAATTCCTATTGCATCTGAAAGTAT
>NW_027480010.1:0-46309 GCF_051014685.1 Ptiloglossa arizonensis | reverse complement strand
AGTTTCGACTTTCAGACGCAGCAGGAATTTTTGGGTTTGGTCAATCCATTCGCGAGATATGGGACTTTGAAGCTAATGAATGCTTGAGAAGACAACAAATTTTTCGCAATTCTGCTGCAAACGCTTAACCAGAATGCCAAAGGGAAAAAATACACATACCGTTCTAATCGGGCGAGTTTTTACTTTCAGACGCAACAGGAATTTGTGGGTTAGGTCAATCCGTTCGCGAGATATGGGAGTTTGAAGCCAAGAAATGGTTGACAAGGCAAAAAATTTTTCGCAATTCTGCTGCTCCAAACGCTTGACCAGAATGGCCTAGGGAAAAAATACGCATACCGTTGTAATCGGGCGAGTTTCTACTTTCAGATGCAATAGGAATTTTTGGGTTAGGTCCATCCGTTCGCGAGATATGGGAGTATGAAGCCAAGAAATGGTAGAGAAGGCAAAAAATTTTTCGCACTTCTGCTGCTCCAAAAGCTTAACCAGAATGGCCTAGGGAAAAAATACACATACCGTTGTAATCGGGCGTGTTTCTACTTTCAGATGCAATAGGAATTTTTGGGTTAGGTCAATCCGTTCGCGAGATATGGGAGTATGAAGCCAAGAAATGGTAGAGAAGGCAAAAAATTTTTCGCATTTCTGCTGCTCCAAAAGCTTAACCAGAATGGCCTAGGGAAAAAATACACATACCGTTGTAATCGGGCGTGTTTCTACTTTCAGATGCAATAGGGATTTTTGGTTAGGTCAATCCGTTCGCGAGATATGGGAGTTTGAAGCTAAGAAATGGTTGACAAGACAACAAATTTTTCGCACTTCTGCTGCTCCAATCGCTTAACCAGAATGGCCTAGGGAAAAAATACGCATAACGTTGTAGTCGGGCGAGTTTCTACTTTCAGATGCAATAGGAATTTTTGGGTTAGGTCAATCCGTTCGAGAGATATGGGAGTTTGAAGCCAAGAAATGGTTGAGAAGGCAAAAATTTTTCGCATTCATTCTGCTGCTACAAACGCTTAACCAGAATGGCCTAGGGGAAAAATACACATACCGTTGTAATCGGGCGAGTTTTTACTTTCAGACGCAACAGGAATTTTTGGGTTGGGTCAATCCGTTCGCGAGATATGGGAGTTTGAAGCCAAGAAATGGTTGAGAAGACAACAAATTTTTCGCAATTCTGCTGCTACAAACGCTTAACCAGAATGGCATAGGGAAAAAATACACGTACCGTTGTAATCGGGCGAGTTTCTACTTTCAGATGCAATAGGAATTTTTGGGTTAGGTCAATCCATTCGCGAGATATGGGACTTTGAAGCTAAGGAATGCTTGAGAAGACAACAAATTTTTCGCAATTCTGCTGCAAAACGCTTAACCAGAATGCCAAAGGGAAAAAATACACATACCGTTGTAATCGGGCGAGTTTTTACTTTCAGACGCAACAGGAATTTTTGGGTTGGGTCAATCCGTTCGCGAGATATGGGAGTTTGAAGCCAAGAAATGGTTGAGAAGACAACAAATTTTTCGCAATTCTGCTGCTCCAAACGCTTAACCAGAATGGCCTAGGGAAAAAATACACATACCGTTGTAATCGGGCGTGTTTCTACTTTCAGATGCAATAGGAATTTTTGGGTTAGGTCAATCCGTTCGAGAGATATGGGAGTTTGAAGCCAAGAAATGGTTGAGAAGGCAAAAAATTTTTCGCAATTCTGCTGCTACAAACGCTTAACCAGAATGGCCTAGGGGAAAAATACACATCCCGTTGTAATCGGGCGAGTTTCTACTTTCAGATGCAATAGGAATTTTTGGGTTAGGTCAATCTGTTCGCGAGATATGGGAGTTTGAAGCTAAGAAATGGTTGAGAAGAGAATAAAATTTTCGCAATTCTGCTGCTCCAAACGCTTGACCAGAATGGTCTAGGGAAAAAATGCACATACCGTTGTAATCGTGCGAGTTTCGGCTTTCAGACGCAGCAGGAATTTTTGGGTTTGGTCAATCCATTCGCGAGATATGGGACTTTGAAGCTAAGGAATGCTTGAGAAGACAACAAATTTTTCGCAATTCTGCTGCAAACGCTTAACCAGAATGCCAAAGGGAAAAAATACACATACCGTTGTAATCGGGCGAGTTTTTACTTTCAGACGCAACAGGAATTTTTGGGTTATGTCAATCCGTTCGCGAGATATGGGAGTTTGAAGCCAAGAAATGGTTGACAAGGCAAAAAATTTTTCGCAATTCTGCTGCTCCAAACGCTTGACCAGAATGGCCTAGGGAAAAAATACGCATACCGTTGTAATCGGGCGAGTTTCTACTTTCAGATGCAATAGGAATTTTTGGGTTAGGTCAATCCGTTCGCGAGATATGGGAGTTTGAAGCCAAGAAGTGGTTGAGAAGGCAAAAAATTTTTCGCAATTCTGCTGCTCCAAACGCTTAACCAGAATGGCCCAGGGAAAAAATACACATACCGTTGTAATCGGGCGAGCTTCTACTTTCAGATGCAATAGGAATTTTTGGGTTAGGTTAATCCGTTCGCGAGATATGGGAGTTTGAAGCCAAGAAGTGGTTGAGAAGGCAAAAAATTTTTCGCAATTCTGCTGCTACAAACGCTTAACCAGAATGGTATAGGGAAAAAGTACACATACCGTTGTAATCGGGCGAGTTTCTACTTTCAGATGCAATAGGAATTTTTGGGTTAGGTCAATCCGTTCGCGAGATATGGGAGTATGAAGCCAAGAAATGGTAGAGAAGGCAAAAAATTTTTCGCACTTCTGCTGCTCCAAAAGCTTAACCAGAATGGCCTAGGGAAAAAATACACATACCGTTGTAATCGGGCGTGTTTCTACTTTCAGATGCAATAGGAATTTTTGGGCTAGGTCAATCCGTTCGCGAGATATGGGAATATGAAGCCAAGAAATGGTAGAGAAGGCAAAAAATTTTTCGCAATTCCGCTGCTCCAAACGCTTAACCAGAATGGCCTAGGGAAAAAATACACATACCGTTGTAATCGGGCGTGTTTCTACATTCAGATGCAATAGGAATTTTTGGGTTAGGTCAATCCGTTCGCGAGATGTGGGAGTATGAAGCCAAGAAATGGTTGAGAAGGCAAAAAATTTTTCGCAATTCTGCTGCTACAAACGCTTAACCAGAATGGCCTAGGGGAAAAATACACATACCGTTGTAATCGGGCGAGTTTCTACTTTCAGATGCAATAGGAATTTTTGGGTTAGGTCAATCTGTTCGCGAGATATGGGAGTTTGAAGCTAAGAAATGTTTGAGAAGAGAATAAAATTTTCGCAATTCTGCTGCTCCAAACGCTTGACCAGAATGGTCTAGGGAAAAAATGCACATACCGTTGTAATCGTGCGAGTTGCGACTTTCAGACGCAGCAGGAATTTTTGGGTTTGGTCAATCCATTCGCGAGATATGGGACTTTGAAGCTAAGGAATGCTTGAGAAGACAACAAATTTTTCGCAATTCTGCTGCAAACGCTTAACCAGAATGCCAAAGGGAAAAAATACACATACCGTTGTAATCGGGCGAGTTTTTACTTTCAGACGCAACAGGAATTTTTAGGTTATGTCAATCCGTTCGCGAGATATGGGAGTTTGAAGCCAAGAAATGGTTGACAAGGCAAAAAATTTTTCGCAATTCTGCTGCTCCAAACGCTTGACCAGAATGGCCTAGGGAAAAAATACGCATACCGTTGTAAACGGGCGAGTTTCTACTTTCAGATGCAATAGGAATTTTTGGGTTAGGTCAATCTGCTCGCGAGATATGGGAGTTTGAAGAAAAGAAATGTTAGAGAAGACAACAAATTTTTCGCAATTCTGCTGCTCCAAACGCTTAACCAGAATGGCACAGGGAAAAAATACACGTACCGTTGTAATCGGGCGAGTTTCTACTATCAGATGCAATAGGAATTTTTGGGGTAGGTCAATCCGTTCGCTAGATATGGGAGTATGAAGCCAAGAAATGGTTGAGAAGGCAAAAAATTTTTCGCAATTCTGCTGCTCCAAACGCTTAACCAGAATGGCCTAGGGAAAAAATACACATACCGTTGTAATCGGGCGTGTTTCTACTTTCAGATGCAATAGTAATTTTTGGGTTAGGTCAATCCGTTCGCGAGATATGGGAGTTTGAAATCAAGAAATGGTTGAGAAGGCAAAAAATTTTTCGCAATTCTGCTGCTCCAAACGCTTAACCAGAATGGCCCAGGGAAAAAATACACATACGGTTGTAATCGGGCGAGCTTCTACTTTCAGATGCAATAGGAATTTTTGGGTTAGGTCAATCCGTTCGCGAGATATGGGAGTATGAAGCCAAGAAATGGTAGAGAAGGCAAAAAATTTTTCGCAATTCTGCTGCTCCAAACGCTTAGCCAGAATGGCCTAGGGAAAAAATACACATACCGTTGTAATCGTGCGAGTTTCTACTTTCAGAGGTAATAGGAATTTTTGGGTTAGGTCAATCCGTTCGCGAGATATGGGAGTATGAAGCCAAGAAATGGTAGAGAAGGCAAAAAATTTTTCGCAATTCTGCTGCTCCAAACGCTTAACCAGAACGGCATAGGGAAAAAATACACATACCGTTGTAATCGGGCGAGTTTCTACTTTCAGATGCAATAGGAATTTTTGGGTTAGGTCAATCCGTTCGCGAGATATGGGAGTATGAAGCCAAGAAATGGTAGAGAAGGCAAAAAATTTTTCGCAATTCTGCTGCTCCAAACGCTTAACCAGAATGGCGTAGGGAAAAAATACACATACCGTTGTAATCGGGCGTGTTTCTACTTTCAGATGCAATAGGAATTTTTGGTTAGGTAAATCCGTTCGCGAGATATGGGAGTTTGAAGCTAAGAAATGGTTGACAAGACAACAAATTTTTCGCACTTCTGCTGCTCCAATCGCTTAACCAGAATGGCCAAGGGAAAAAATACGCATACCGTTGTAATCGGGCGAGTTTCTACTTTCAGATGCAATAGGAATTTTTGGGTTAGGTCAATCCGTTCGCGAGATATGGGAGTTTGAAGCTAAGAAATGGTTGACAAGACAACAAATTTTTCGCAATTCTGCTGCTCCAATCGCTTAACCAGAATGGCCTAGGGAAAAAATGCACGTACCGTTGTAATCGGGCGAGTTTCTACTATCAGATGCAATAGGAATTTTTGGGTTAGGTCAATCCGTTCGCGAGATATGGGAGTTTGAAACTAAGAAATGGTTGACAGGACAACAAATTTTTCGCACTTCTGCTGCTCCAATCGCTTAACCAGAATGGCCTAGGGAAAAAATACGCATACCGTTGTAATCGGGCGAGTTTCTACTTTCAGATGCAATAGGAATTTTTGGGTTAGGTCAATCCGTTCGGGAGATATGGGAGTTTGAAGATAAGAAATGTTAGAGAAGACAACAAATTTTTCGCAATTCTGCTGCTCCAAACGCTTAACCAGAATGGCATAGGGAAAAAATACACGTACCGTTGTATTCGGGCGAGTTTCTACTATCAGATGCAATAGGAATTTTTGGGTTAGGTCAATCCGTTCGTTAGATATGGGAGTATGAAGCCAAGAAATGGTTGAGAAGGTAAAAAATTTTTCGCAATTCTGCTGCTCCAAACGCTTAACCAGAATGCCAAAGGGAAAAAATACACATACCGTTGTTATCGGGCGAGTTTTTACTTTCAGACGCAACAGGAATTTTTGGGTTGGGTCAATCCGTTCGCGAGATATGGGAGTTTGAAGCCAAGAAATGGTTGAGAAGGCACAAAATTTTTCGCACTTCTGCTGCTCCAAACGCTTAACCAGAATGACCCAGGGAAAAAATACACTTACCTTTGTAATCGGGCGAGTTTCTACATTCAGATGCAATAGGAATTTTTGGGTTAGGTCAATCCGTTCGCGAGATATGGGAGTATGAAGCCAAGAAATGGTAGAGAAGGCAAAAAATTTTTCGCATTTCTGCTGCTCCAAACGCTTAACCAGAATGGCCTAGGGAAAAAATACACATACCGTTGCAATCGGGCGTGTTTCTACTTTCAGATGCAATAGGAATTTTTGGTTAGGTCAATCCGTTCGCGAGATATGGGAGTTTGAAGCTAAGAAATGGTTGACAAGGCAAAAAATTTTTCGCAATTCTGCTGCTCCAAACGCTTGACCAGAATGGCCTAGGGAAAAAATGCACATACCGTTGTAGTCGGGCGAGTTTCTACTTTCAGATGCAATAGGAATTTTTGGGTTAGGTCAATCCGTTCGCGAGATATGGGAGTTTGAAGAAAAGAAATGTTAGAGAAGACAACAAATTTTTCGCAATTCTGCTGCTCCAAACGCTTAACCAGAATGGCATAGGGAAAAAATACACGTACCGTTGTAATCGGGCGAGTTTCTACTATCAGATGCAATAGGAATTTTTGGGGTAGGTCAATCCGTTCGCTAGATATGGGAGTATGAAGCCAAGAAATGGTTGAGAAGGCAAAAAATTTTTCGCAATTCTGCTGCTCCAAACGCTTAACCAGAATGGCCTAGGGAAAAAATACACATACCGTTGTAATCGGGCGTGTTTCTACTTTCAGATGCAATAGTAATTTTTGGGTTAGGTCAATCCGTTCGCGAGATATGGGAGTTTGAAATCAAGAAATGGTTGAGAAGGCAAAAAATTTTTCGCAATTCTGCTGCTCCAAACGCTTAACCAGAATGGCCCAGGGAAAAAATACACATACCGTTGTAATCGGGCGAGCTTCTACTTTCAGATGCAATAGGAATTTTTGGGTTAGGTCAATCCGTTCGCGAGATATGGGAGTATGAAGCCAAGAAATGGTAGAGAAGGCAAAAAATTTTTCGCAATTCTGCTGCTCCAAACGCTTAGCCAGAATGGCCTAGGGAAAAAATACACATACCGTTGTAATCGTGCGAGTTTCTACTTTCAGAGGTAATAGGAATTTTTGGGTTAGGTCAATCCGTTCGCGAGATATGGGAGTATGAAGCCAAGAAATGGTAGAGAAGGCAAAAAATTTTTCGCAATTCTGCTGCTCCAAACGCTTAACCAGAACGGCATAGGGAAAAAATACACATACCGTTGTAATCGGGCGAGTTTCTACTTTCAGATGCAATAGGAATTTTTGGGTTAGGTCAAACCGTTCGCGAGATATGGGAGTATGAAACTAAGAAATGGTTGAGAAGAGAACAAATTTTTTGCAATTCTGCTGCTCCAAACGCTTAACCAGAATGGCCTACGGGAAAAATGCACATACCGTTGTAATCGGGCGAGTTTCTGCTTTCAGATGCAATAGGAATTTTTGGATTAGGTCAATCCGTTCGCGAGATATGGGAGTTTGAAGCTATGAAATGGTTGACAGGACAACAAATTTTTCGCACTTCTGCTGCTCCTATCGCTTAACCAGAATGGCCTAGGGAAAAAATACGCATACCGTTGTAATCGGGCGGGTTTCTACTTTCAGATGCAATAGGAATTTTTGGTTAGGTCAATCCGTTCGCGAGATATGGGAGTTTGAAGCTAAGAAATGGTTGACAAGACAACAAATTTTTCGCAATTCTGCTGCTCCAATCGCTTAACCAGAATGGCCTAAGGAAAAAATACGCATACCGTTGTAGTCGGGCGAGTTTCTACTTTCAGATGCAATAGGAATTTTTGGGTTAGGTCAATCCGTTCGCGAGTTACGGGAGTTTGAAGCCAAGAAATGGTTGAGAAGGCAAAAAATTTTTCGCAATTCTGCTGCTCCAAACGCTTGACCAGAATGGCCTAGTGAAAAAATGCACATACCGTTGTAATCGGGCGAGTTTCTACTTTCAGACACAACAGGAATTTTTGGGTTATGTCAATCCGTTCGCGAAATATGGGAGTTTGAAGCCAAGAAATGGTTGACAAGGCAAAAAATTTTTCGCAATTCTGCTGCTCCAAACGCTTGACCAGAATGGCCTAGGGAAAAAATGCACATACCGTTGTAATCGGGCGAGTTTCTACTTTCAGATGCAATAGGAATTTTTGGGTTTGGTCAATCCGTTCGCGAGATATGGGAGTTTGAAGCTAAGAAATGGTTGACAAGACAACAAATTTTTCGCACTTCTGCTGCTCCAATCGCTTAACCAGAATGGCCTAGGGAAAAAATACGCATACCGTTGTAGTCGGGCGAGTTTCTACTTTCAGATGCAATAGGAATTTTTGGGTGAGGTCAATCCGTTCGCGAGTTATGGGAGTTTGAAGCCAAGGAATGGTTGAGAAGGCAAAAAATTTTTCGCAATTCTGCTGCTCCAAACGCTTGACCAGAATGGCCTAGGGAAAAAATGCACATACCGTTGTAATCGGGCGAGTTTCTACTTCCAGACGCAACAGGAATTTTTGGGTTATGTCAATCCGTTCGCGAGATATGGGAGTTTGAACTTAAGGAGTGGTTGAGAAACCATCAAAATTTTCGCAATTCTGATGCTAGAAACGAATAACTGGAATGGCATAGGGGAAAAATACACATACCGTTGTAGTCGGGCGACTTTCTACTCTCAGGTGCAACAGGAATTTCTCCGATTCGTCAATCCGTTCGCGAAATATCGGAGTTTGGATTTAAGAGATGGTTGAGAAACCGCCAAAATGATCGCAATTCTGATACTAGAAACGAATTACTGGAATGGCCTAGGGCAAAAATACACATACCGTTGTAATCGGGCGAGCTTCTGCTTTCAGATGCCGCAGGAATTTCTCGAGTTCGTCAATCCGTTCGCGAGATTTGGGGGTTTGAAGTTAAGGAATGGTTGCGAAACCATCAAAATTTTCTTTGGTCTGATACTCGAAACCAGTAACTGGAATGGCCTAGGGGAAAACTACACATACCATTGTCATCGGACGAGTTTCTGCTTTCAGATGCAACAGGAATTTCTCTAGTTCGTCAATCCGTTCGCGAGATGTGGGAGTTTGAAGTTAAGGAATGGTTGAGAAACCATCAAAATTTTCGCAATTCTGATGCTAGAACAGAATAACTGGAATGTCATAGGGGAAAAAATACACATACCGTTGTAATCGGGCGAGTTTCTGCTTTAAGATGCAACAGGAATTTCTGGAGTTCGTCAATCCGTTCGCGAGATATGGGAGTTTGAAGTTAAGGAATGGTTGAGAAACCATCACAATTTTCGCAAGTGTGATATTGGAAACCAATAACTACAACGCCCTAGGGCAAAAATACACATACCGTTGTAATCGGGCGAGTTTCTGTTTTCGGATGCAAGAGCAATTTCTCGAGTTCGTCAATCCGTTCGCGAGATATGGGAGTTTGAAGCTAAGAAATGGTTGACAAGACAACAAATTTTTCGCACTTCTGCTGCTCCAATCGCTTAACCAGAATGGCCAAGGGAAAAAATACGCATACCGTTGTAATCGGGCGAGTTTCTACTTTCAGATGCAATAGGAATTTTTGGGTTAGGTCAATCCGTTCGCGAGATATGGGAGTTTGAAGCTAAGAAATGGTTGACAAGACAACAAATTTTTCGCAATTCTGCTGCTCCAATCGCTTAACCAGAATGGCCTAGGGAAAAAATGCACGTACCGTTGTAATCGGGCGAGTTTCTACTATCAGATGCAATAGGAATTTTTGGGTTAGGTCAATCCGTACGCGAGATATGGGAGTTTGAAGCCAAGAAATGGTTGAGAAGGCACAAAATTTTTCGCAATTCTGCTGCTCCAAACGCTTGACCAGAATGGCCTAGGGAAAAAATGCACATACCGTTGTAATCGGGCGAGTTTCTACTTTCAGATGCAATAGGAATTTTTGGGTTTGGTCAATCCGTTCGCGAGATATGGGAGTTTGAAGCTAAGAAATGGTTGACAAGACAACAAATTTCTCGCACTTCTGCTGCTCCAAACGCTTAACCAGAATGACCCAGGGAAAAAATACACTTACCTTTGTAATCGGGCGAGTTTCTACATTCAGATGCAATAGGAATTTTTGGGTTAGGTCAATCCGTTCGCGAGATATGGGAGTATGAAGCCAAGAAATGGTAGAGAAGGCAAAAAATTTTCGCACTTCTGCTGCTCCAAACGCTTAACCAGAATGGCCTAGGGAAAAAATACACATACCGTTGTAATCGTGCGAGTTTCTACTTTCAGACGCAACAGGAATTTTTGGGTTATGTCAATCCGTTCGCGAGATATGGGAGTTTGAAGCCAAGAAATGGTTGACAAGGCAAAAAATTTTTCGCAATTCTGCTGCTCCAAACGCTTGACCAGAATGGCCTAGGGAAAAAATGCACATACCGTTGTAATCGGGCGAGTTTCTACTTTCAGATGCAATAGGAATTTTTGGGTTTGGTCAATCCGTTCGCGAGATATGGGAGTTTGAAGCTAAGAAATGGTTGACAAGACAACAAATTTCTCGCACTTCTGCTGCTCCAAACGCTTAACCAGAATGACCCAGGGAAAAAATACACTTACCTTTGTAATCGGGCGAGTTTCTACTTTCAGATGCAATAGGAATTTTTGGGTTAGGTCAATCCGTTCGCGAGATATGGGAGTATGAAGCCAAGAAATGGTAGAGAAGGCAAAAAATTTTTCGCATTTCTGCTGCTCCAAACGCTTAACCAGAATGGCCTAGGGAAAAAATACACATACCGTTGCAATCGGGCGTGTTTCTACTTTCAGATGCAATAGGAATTTTTGGTTAGGTCAATCCGTTCGCGAGATATGGGAGTTTGAAGCTAAGAAATGGTTGACAAGACAACAAATTTTTCGCAATTCTGCTGCTCCAATCGCTTAACCAGAATGGCCTAAGGAAAAAATACGCATACCGTTGTAGTCGGGCGAGTTTCTACTTTCAGATGCAATAGGAATTTTTGGGTTAGGTCAATCCGTTCGCGAGTTATGGGAGTTTGAAGCCAAGAAATGGTTGAGAAGGCAAAAAATTTTTCGCAATTCTGCTGCTCCAAACGCTTGACCAGAATGGCCTAGGGAAAAAATGCACATACCGTTGTAATCGGGCGAGTTTCTACTTTCAGATGCAATAGGAATTTTTGGGTTTGGTCAATCCGTTCGCGAGATATGGGAGTTTGAAGCTAAGAAATGGTTGACAAGACAACAAATTTTTCGCACTTCTGCTGCTCCAATCGCTTAACCAGAATGGCCTAGGGAAAAAATACGCATACCGTTGTAGTCGGGCGAGTTTCTACTTTCAGATGCAATAGGAATTTTTGGGTGAGGTCAATCCGTTCGCGAGTTATGGGAGTTTGAAGCCAAGGAATGGTTGAGAAGGCAAAAAATTTTTCGCAATTCTGCTGCTCCAAACGCTTGACCAGAATGGCCTAGGGAAAAAATGCACATACCGTTGTAATCGGGCGAGTTTCTACTTCCAGACGCAACAGGAATTTTTGGGTTATGTCAATCCGTTCGCGAGATATGGGAGTTTGAACTTAAGGAGTGGTTGAGAAACCATCAAAATTTTCGCAATTCTGATGCTAGAAACGAATAACTGGAATGGCATAGGGGAAAAATACACATACCGTTGTAGTCGGGCGACTTTCTACTCTCAGGTGCAACAGGAATTTCTCCGATTCGTCAATCCGTTCGCGAAATATCGGAGTTTGGATTTAAGAGATGGTTGAGAAACCGCCAAAATGATCGCAATTCTGATACTAGAAACGAATTACTGGAATGGCCTAGGGCAAAAATACACATACCGTTGTAATCGGGCGAGCTTCTACTTTCAGATGCAGCAGGAATTTCTCGAGTTCGTCAATCCGTTCGCGAGATTTGGGGGTTTGAAGTTAAGGAATGGTTGCGAAACCATCAAAATTTTCTTTGGTCTGATACTCGAAACCAGTAACTACAACGCCCTAGGGCAAAAATACACATACCGTTGTAATCGGGCGAGTTTCTGTTTTCGGATGCAAGAGCAATTTCTCGAGTTCGTCAATCCGTTCGCGAGATATGGGAGTTTGAAGCTAAGAAATGGTTGACAAGACAACAAATTTTTCGCACTTCTGCTGCTCCAATCGCTTAACCAGAATGGCCAAGGGAAAAAATACGCATACCGTTGTAATCGGGCGAGTTTCTACTTTCAGATGCAATAGGAATTTTTGGGTTAGGTCAATCCGTTCGCGAGATATGGGAGTTTGAAGCTAAGAAATGGTTGACAAGACAACAAATTTTTCGCAATTCTGCTGCTCCAATCGCTTAACCAGAATGGCCTAGGGAAAAAATGCACGTACCGTTGTAATCGGGCGAGTTTCTACTATCAGATGCAATAGGAATTTTTGGGTTAGGTCAATCCGTACGCGAGATATGGGAGTTTGAAGCTAAGAAATGGTTGACAGGACAACAAATTTTTCGCACTTCTGCTGCTCCAATCGCTTAACCAGAATGGCCTAGGGAAAAAATACGCATACCGTTGTAATCGGGCGAGTTTCTACTTTCAGATGCAATAGGAATTTTTGGGTTAGGTCAATCCGTTCGGGAGATATGGGAGTTTGAAGATAAGAAATGTTAGAGAAGACAACAAATTTTTCGCAATTCTGCTGCTCCAAACGCTTAACCAGAATGGCCTAGGGAAAAAATACACATACCGTTGCAATCGGGCGTGTTTCTACTTTCAGATGCAATAGGAATTTTTGGTTAGGTCAATCCGTTCGCGAGATATGGGAGTTTGAAGCCAAGAAATGGTTGACAAGACAACAAATTTTTCGCACTTCTGCTGCTCCAATCGCTTAACCAGAATGGCCTAGGGAAAAAATACGCATACCGTTGTAGTCGGGCGAGTTTCTACTTTCAGATGCAATAGGAATGTTTGGGTTAGGTCAATCTGTTCGCGAGATATGGGAGTTTGAACTTAAGGAGTGGTTGAGAAACCATCAAAATTTTCGCAATTCTGATGCTAGAAACGAATAACTGGAATGGCATAGGGGAAAAATACACATACCGTTGCAGTCGGGCGACTTTCTACTCTCAGGTGCAACAGGAATTTCTCCGATTCGTCAATCCGTTCGCGAAATATCGGAGTTTGAAGTTAAGGAATGGTTGCGAAACCATCAAAATTTTCTTTGGTCTGATACTCGAAACCAGTAACTGGAATGGCCTAGGGGAAAACTACACATACCATTGTCATCGGACGAGTTTCTGCTTTCAGATGCAACAGGAATTTCTCTAGTTCGTCAATCCGTTCGCGAGATGTGGGAGTTTGAAGTTAAGGAATGGTTGAGAAACCATCAAAATTTTCGCAATTCTGATGCTAGAACAGAATAACTGGAATGTCATAGGGGAAAAAATACACATACCGTTGTAATCGGGCGAGTTTCTGCTTTAAGATGCAACAGGAATTTCTGGAGTTCGTCAATCCGTTCGCGAGATATGGGAGTTTGAAGTTAAGGAATGGTTGAGAAACCATCACAATTTTCGCAAGTGTGATATTGGAAACCAATAACTACAACGCCCTAGGGCAAAAATACACATACCGTTGTAATCGGGCGAGTTTCTGTTTTCGGATGCAAGAGCAATTTCTCGAGTTCGTCAATCCGTTCGCGAGATATGGGAGTTTGAAGTTAAGGAATGGTTGAGAAACCATCAAAATTTTCGCAAGTCTGATACTCGAAACCAATAACTACTATGGCCTAGGGCAAAAATACACATACCGTTGTAATCGGGCGAGTTTCTGCTTTCAGATGCAACAAGAATTTCTCGAGTTCGTCAATCCGTTCGCGAAATATCGGAGTTTGGATTTAAGAGATGGTTGAGAAACCATCAAAATTTTCGCAAGTCTGATACTCGAAACCAATAACTACTATAGCCTAGGGCAAAAATACAGATACCGTTGTAATCGGGCGAGTTTCTGCTTTCAGACGCAAGAGGTACTTCTCGAGTTCGTCAATCCATTCGCGAGATATGTGAGTTTGAATTTAAGGAATGGTTGAGAAACCATCAAAATTTTCGCAAGTCTGATACTCGAAACCAATAACTACTATGCCCTAGGACAAAAAAAACACATACCGTTGTAATCGGGCGAGTTTCTGTTTTCGGATGCAAGAGCAATTTCTCGAGTTCGTCAATCCGTTCGTGAGATATGGGAGTTTGAAGTTAAGGAATGGTTGAGAAACCATCAAAATTTTCGCAAGTCTGATACTCGAAACCAATAACTACTATGGCCTAGGGCAAAAATACACATACCGTTGTAATCGGGCGAGTTTCTGCTTTCAGATGCAACAAGAATTTCTCGAGTTCGTCAATCCGTTCGCGAAATATCGGAGTTTGGATTTAAGAGATGGTTGAGAAACCATCAAAATTTTCGCAAGTCTGATACTCGAAACCAATAACTACTATAGCCTAGGGCAAAAATACAGATACCGTTGTAATCGGGCGAGTTTCTGCTTTCAGACGCAAGAGGTACTTCTCGAGTTCGTCAATCCATTCGCGAGATATGTGAGTTTGAATTTAAGGAATGGTTGAGAAACCATCAAAATTTTCGCAAGTCTGATACTCGAAACCAATAACTACTATGCCCTAGGACAAAAAAAACACATACCGTTGTAAACGGGCGAGTTTCTGCTTTCAGATGCAACAGAAATTTCTCGGATTCGTCAATCCGTTCGCGAAATATCGGAGTTTGGATTTAAGAGATGGTTGAGAAACCGTCAAAATTTTCGCAATTCTGATGCTAGTAACGAATAACTGGAATGGCCTATGGCAAAAATACACATACCGTTGTGATCGGGCGAGTTTCTGCTTTCAGATGCAACAGGAATTTCTCGAGTTCGTCAATCCGTTTGCGAGATATGGGAGTTTGAAGTTAAGGAATGGTTGAGAAACCATCAAAATTTTCGCAAGTCTGATAGTCGAAACCAATAACTACTATGCCCTAGGACAAAAAAAACACATACCGTTGTAGTCGGGCGACTTTCTACTCTCAGGTGCAACAGGAATTTCTCCGATTCGTCAATCCGTTCGCGAAATATCGGAGTTTGGATTTAAGAGATGATTGAGAAACCGCCAAAATGATCGCAATTTTGATACTAGAAACGAATTACTGGAATGGCCTAGGGCAAAAATACACATACCGTTGTAATCGGGCGAGCTTCTACTTTCAGATGCAGCAGGAATTTCTCGAGTTCGTCAATCCGTTCGCGAGATTTGGGGGTTTGAAGTTAAGGAATGGTTGCGAACACATCAAAATTTTCTTTGGTCTGATACTCGAAACCAATAACTGGAATGGCCTAGGGGAAAACTACACATACCATTGTCATCGGACGAGTTTCTGCTTTCAGATGCAACTGGAATTTCTCTAGTTCGTCAATCCGTTCGCGAGATGTGGGAGTTTGAAGTTAAGGAATGGTTGAGAAACCATCAAAATTTTCGCAATTCTGATGCTAGAACAGAATAACTGGAATGGCATAGGGGAAAAAATACACATACCGTTGTAATCGGGCGAGTTTCTGCTTTCAGATGCAACAGGAATTTCTCGAGTTCGTCAATCCGTTCGCGAGATATGGGAGTTTGAAGTTAAGGAATGGTTGAGAAACCATCAAAATTTTCGCAAGTCTGATACTCGAAACCAATAACTACTATGCCCTAGGACAAAAAAAACACATACCGTTGTAATCGGGCGAGTTTCTGCTTTCAGATGCAACAGAAATTTCTCGGATTCGTCAATCCGTTCGCGAAATGTCGGAGTTTGGATTTAAGAGATGGTTGAGAAACCGTCAAAATTTTCGCAATTCTGATGCTAGTGACGAATAACTGGAATGGCCTATGGCAAAGATACACATACCGTTGTAATCGGGCGAGTTTCTGCTTTCAGATGCAACAGGAATTTCTCGAGTTCGTCAATCCGTTTGCGAGATATGGGAGTTTGAAGTTAAGGAATGGTTGAGAAACCAACAAAATTTTCGCAATTCTGATGCTAGAAACGAATAACCGGAATGGCATAGGGGTAAAATACACATAGCGTTGTAATCGGGCGACTTTCTACTCTCAGATGCAACAGGGATTTCTCCGATTCGTCAATCCGTTCGCGAAATATCGGAGTTTGGATTTAAGAGATGGTTGAGAAACCATCAAAATTTTCGCAATTCTGATGCTAGAAACGAATAACTGGAATGGCCTAGGGGAAAAATACACATACCGTTGTAATCGGGCGACTCTCTACTCTCAGATACAACAGGAATTTCTCCGATTCGTCAATCCGTTCGCGAAATATCGGAGTTTGGATTTAAGAGAGGGTTGAGAATCCGTCAAAATGATCGCAATTCTGATGCTAGAAACGAATTACTGGAATGGCCTAGGGCAAAAATACACATACCGTTGTAATCGGGCGAGCTTCTACTTTCAGATGCAGCAGGAATTTCTCGAGTTCGTCAATCCGTTCGCGAGATTTGGGGGTTTGAAGTTAAGGAATGGTTGAGAAACTATCAAAATTTTCTTTGGTCTGATACTCGAAACCAACAACTGGAATGGCCTAGGGGAAAACTACACATACCATTGTATTCGGACGAGTTTCTGCTTTCAGATGCAACTGAAATTTCTCTAGTTCGTCAATCCTTTCGCGAGATGTGGGAGTTTGAAGTTAACGAATGGTTGAGAAACCATCAAAATTTTCGCAATTCTGATGCTAGAAACGAATATCTGGAATGGCCTACGGGAAAAATACACATACCGTTTTAATCGGGCGAGTTTCTGCTTTCAGATGCAACAGGAATTTCTCGAGTTTGTCAATCCGTTCGCGCGATATGGGAGTTTAATTTAAGGAATGGTTGAGAAACCATCAAAATTTTCGCAATTCTGATGCTAGAAACGAATAACTGGAATAGCCTAGGGGAGAAATAAACATACCGTCATTATCAGGGGAGTATCTACTTTCAGATGCAACAGGAATCTCGCGAGATCGTCAATCCGTTCGCGAAATATCGGAGTTTAGATTTAAGAGATGGTTGAGAAACCATCAAAATTTTCGCAAGTCTGATACTCGAAACGAATAACTACTATGGCCTAGGGCAAAAATACACATACCGTTGTAATCGGGCGAGTTTCTGCTTTCAGATGCAACAAGAATTTCTCGAGTTCGTCAATCCGTTCGCGAAATATCGGAGTTTGGATGTAAGAGATGGTTGAGAAACCATCAAAATTTTCGCAAGTCTGATACTCGAAACCAATAACTACTATAGCCTAGGGCAAAAATACAGATACCGTTGTAATCGGGCGAGTTTCTGCTTTCAGACGCAAGAGGTACTTCTCGAGATCGTCAATCCATTCGCGAGATATGTGAGTTTGAATTTAAGGAATGGTTGAGAAACCATCAAAATCTTCGCAAGTATGATACCCGAAACCAATAACTACTATGCCCTAGGACAAAAAAAAACACATACCTTTGTAATCGGGCGAGTTTCCGCTTTCAGATGCAACAGAAATTTCTCGGATTCGTCAATCCGTTCGCGAAATATCGGAGTTTGGATTTAAGAGATGGTTGAGAAACCGTCAAAATTTTCGCAATTCTGATGCTAGTAACGAATAACTGGAATGGCCTATCGCAAAAATACACATACCGTTGTAATCGGGCGAGTTTCTGCTTTCAGACGCAAGAGGAACTTCTCGAGTTCGTCAATCCATTCGCGAGATATGGGAGTTTGAATGTAAGGAATGGTTGAGAAACCAACAAAATTTTCGCAATTCTGATGCTAGAAACGAATAACTGGAATGGCATAGGGGAAAAATACACATACCGTTGTAATCGGGCGACTTTCTACTCTCAGATGCAACAGGGATTTCTCCGATTCTTCAATCCGTTCGAGAAATATCGGAGTTTGGATTTAAGAGATGGTTGAGACACCGTCAAAATTTTCGCAATTCTGATACTCGAAACCAATAACTACTATGGCCTAGGGCAAAAATACACATACCGTTGTCATCGGGCGAGTTTCTGCTTTCAGATGCAACAGGAATTTCTCGAGTTCGTCAATCCGTTCGCGAAATATCGGAGTTTGGATTTAAGAGATTGTTGAGAAACCATCAAAATTTTCGCAAGTCTGATACTCGAAACGAATAACTGGAATGGCCTACGGGAAAAATACACATACCGTTGTAATCGGGCGAGTTTCTGATTTCAGATGCAACAGGAATTTCTCGAGTTCGTCAATCCGTTCGCGAGATATGGGAGTTTGAAGTTAAGGAATGGTTGAGAAACCATCAAAATTTTCGCAAGTCTGATACTCGAAACCAATAGCTACTATGCCCTAGGACAAAAAAAACACATACCGTTGTAATCGGGCGAGTTTCTGCTTTCAGATGCAACGGAAATTTCTCGGATTCGTCAATCCGTTCGCGAAATGTCGGAGTTTGGATTTAAGAGATGGTTGAGAAACCATCAAAATTTTCGCAGGTCTGATACTCGAAACGAATAAGTACAATGGCCTAGGGCAAAAATACACATACCGTTGTTACCGGGGGAGTTTCTACTTTCAGATGCAACAGGAATTTCGCGAGTTCGTCAATCCGTTCGCGAAATATCGGAGTTTGGATTTAAGAGATGGTTGAGAAACCATCAAAATTTTCGCAGGTCTGATACTCGAAACGAACAACTACAATGGCCTAGGGCAAAAATACACATACCGTTGTTACCGGGGGAGTTTCTACTTTCAGATGCAACAGGAATTTCGCGAGTTCGTCAATCCGTTCGCGAGATATGGGAGTTTGAAGTTAAGGAATGGATGAGAAACCATCAAAATTTTCCCAATTCTGATGCTAGAAACGAATAACTGGAATGGCCTAGGGGTGAAATACACATACCGTTGTTATCGGGGGTGTTTCTGCTTTCAGATGCAACAAAAATTTCTCGGATTCGTCAATCCGTTCGGGAAATATCGGAGTTTGGATTTAAGGGATGGTTGAGAAACCATCAAAATTTTCGCAAGTCTGATACTCGAAACCAATAACTACAATGGCCTAGGGCAAAAATACACATACAGTTGAAATTGGGCGAGTTTCTGCTTTCAGACGCAAGAGGAACTTCTCGAGTCCGTCAATCCATTCGCGAGATATGGAAGTTTGAATGTAAGGAATGGTTGAGAAACCAACAAAATTTTCGCAATTCTGATGCTAGAAACGAATAACCGGAATGGCATAGGGGTAAAATACACATAGCGTTGTAATCGGGCGACTTTCTACTCTCAGATGCAACAGGGATTTCTCCGATTCGTCAATCCGTTCGCGAAATATCGGAGTTTGGATTTAAGAGATGGTTGAGAAACCATCAAAATTTTCGCAATTCTGATGCTAGAAACGAATAACTGGAATGGCCTAGGGGAAAAATACACATACCGTTGTAATCGGGCGACTCTCTACTCTCAGATACAACAGGAATTTCTCCGATTCGTCAATCCGTTCGCGAAATATCGGAGTTTGGATTTAACAGATGGTTGAGAATCCGTCAAAATGATCGCAATTCTGATGCTAGAAACGAATTACTGGAATGGCCTAGGGCAAAAATACACATACCGTTGTAATCGGGCGAGCTTCTACTTTCAGATGCAGCAGGAATTTCTCGAGTTCGTCAATCCGTTCGCGAGATTTGGGGGTTTGAAGTTAAGGAATGGTTGAGAAACTATCAAAATTTTCTTTGGTCTGATACTCGAAACCAACAACTGGAATGGCCTAGGGGAAAACTACACATACCATTGTATTCGGACGAGTTTCTGCTTTCAGATGCAACTGGAATTTCTCTAGTTCGTCAATCCTTTCGCGAGATGTGGGAGTTTGAAGTTAACGAATGGTTGAGAAACCATCAAAATTTTCGCAATTCTGATGCTAGAAACGAATATCTGGAATGACCTACGGGAAAAATACACATACCGTTTTAATCGGGCGAGTTTCTGCTTTCAGATGCAACAGGAATTTCTCGAGTTTGTCAATCCGTTCGCGCGATATGGGAGTTTAATTTAAGGAATGGTTGAGAAACCATCAAAATTTTCGCAATTCTGATGCTAGAAACGAATAACTGGAATAGCCTAGGGGGGAAATAAACATACCGTCATTATCAGGGGAGTATCTACTTTCAGATGCAACAGGAATCTCGCGAGATCGTCAATCCGTTCGCGAAATATCGGAGTTTAGATTTAAGAGATGGTTGAGAAACCATCAAAATTTTCGCAAGTCTGATACTCGAAACGAATAACTACTATGGCCTAGGGCAAAAATACACATACCGTTGTAATCGGGCGAGTTTCTGCTTTCAGATGCAACAAGAATTTCTCGAGTTCGTCAATCCGTTCGCGAAATATCGGAGTTTGGATGTAAGAGATGGTTGAGAAACCATCAAAATTTTCGCAAGTCTGATACTCGAAACCAATAACTACTATAGCCTAGGGCAAAAATACAGATACCGTTGTAATCGGGCGAGTTTCTGCTTTCAGACGCAAGAGGTACTTCTCGAGATCGTCAATCCATTCGCGAGATATGTGAGTTTGAATTTAAGGAATGGTTGAGAAACCATCAAAATCTTCGCAAGTATGATACCCGAAACCAATAACTACTATGCCCTAGGACAAAAAAAAACACATACCGTTGTAATCGCGCGAGTTTCCGCTTTCAGATGCAACAGAAATTTCTCGGATTCGTCAATCCGTTCGCGAAATATCGGAGTTTGGATTTAAGAGATGGTTGAGAAACCGTCAAAATTTTCGCAATTCTGATGCTAGTAACGAATAACTGGAATGGCCTATCGCAAAAATACACATACCGTTGTAATCGGGCGAGTTTCTGCTTTCAGACGCAAGAGGAACTTCTCGAGTTCGTCAATCCATTCGCGAGATATGGGAGTTTGAATGTAAGGAATGGTTGAGAAACCAACAAAATTTTCGCAATTCTGATGCTAGAAACGAATAACTGGAATGGCATAGGGGAAAAATACACATACCGTTGTAATCGGGCGACTTTCTACTCTCAGATGCAACAGGGATTTCTCCGATTCTTCAATCCGTTCGAGAAATATCGGAGTTTGGATTTAAGAGATGGTTGAGACACCGTCAAAATTTTCGCAATTCTGATACTCGAAACCAATAACTACTATGGCCTAGGGCAAAAATACACATACCGTTGTCATCGGGCGAGTTTCTGCTTTCAGATGCAACAGGAATTTCTCGAGTTCGTCAATCCGTTCGCGAAATATCGGAGTTTGGATTTAAGAGATGGTTGAGAAACCATCAAAATTTTCGCAAGTCTGATACTCGAAACGAATAACTGGAATGGCCTACGGGAAAAATACACATACCGTTGTAATCGGGCGAGTTTCTGATTTCAGATGCAACAGGAATTTCTCGAGTTCGTCAATCCGTTCGCGAGATATGGGAGTTTGAAGTTAAGGAATGGTTGAGAAACCATCAAAATTTTCGCAAGTCTGATACTCGAAACCAATAACTACTATGCCCTAGGACAAAAAAAACACATACCGTTGTAATCGGGCGAGTTTCTGCTTTCAGATGCAACAGAAATTTCTCGGATTCGTCAATCCGTTCGCGAAATGTCGGAGTTTGGATTTAAGAGATGGTTGAGAAACCGTCAAAATTTTCGCAAGTCTGATACTCGAAACCAATAACTACAATGGCCTAGGGCAAAAATACACATACAGTTGAAATTGGGCGAGTTTCTGCTTTCAGACGCAAGAGGAACTTCTCGAGTTCGTCAATCCATTCGTGAGATATGGGAGTTTGAATGTAAGGAATGGTTGAGAAACCAACAAAATTTTCGCAATTCTGATGCTAGAAACGAATAGCTGGAATGGCATAGGGCAAAAATACACATACCGTTGTAATCGGGCGACTTTCTACTCTCAGATGCAACAGGGATTTCTCCGATTCTTCAATCCGTTCGCGAAATATCGGAGTTTGGATTTAAGAGATGGTTGAGACACCGTCAAAATTTCCGCAATTCTGATACTCGAAACCAATAACTACTATGGCCTAGGGCAAAAATACACATACCGTTGTCATCGGGCGAGTTTCTGCTTTCAGATGCAACAGGAATTTCTCGAGTTCGTCAATCCGTTCGCGAAATATCGGAGTTTGGATTTAAGAGATGGTTGAGAAACCATCAAAATTTTCGCAGGTCTGATACTCGAAACGAATAACTACAATGGCCTAGGGCAAAAATACACATACCGTTGTTACCGGGGGAGTTTCTACTTTCAGATGCAACAGGAATTTCGCGAGTTCGTCAATCCGTTCGCGAGATATGGGAGTTTGAAGTTAAGGAATGGATGAGAAACCATCAAAATTTTCCCAATTCTGATGCTAGAAACGAATAACTGGAATGGCCTAGGGGTGAAATACACATACCGTTGTTATCGGGGGTGTTTCTGCTTTCAGATGCAACAAAAATTTCTCGGATTCGTCAATCCGTTCGGGAAATATCGGAGTTTGGATTTAAGGGATGGTTGAGAAACCATCAAAATTTTCGCAAGTCTGATACTCGAAACCAATAACTACAATGGCCTAGGGCAAAAATACACATACAGTTGAAATTGGGCGAGTTTCTGCTTTCAGACGCAAGAGGAACTTCTCGAGTCCGTCAATCCATTCGCGAGATATGGAAGTTTGAATGTAAGGAATGGTTGAGAAACCAACAAAATTTTCGCAATTCTGATGCTAGAAACGAATAACCGGAATGGCATAGGGGTAAAATACACATAGCGTTGTAATCGGGCGACTTTCTACTCTCAGATGCAACAGGGATTTCTCCGATTCGTCAATCCGTTCGCGAAATATCGGAGTTTGGATTTAAGAGATGGTTGAGAAACCATCAAAATTTTCGCAATTCTGATGCTAGAAACGAATAACTGGAATGGCCTAGGGGAAAAATACACATACCGTTGTAATCGGGCGACTCTCTACTCTCAGATACAACAGGAATTTCTCCGATTCGTCAATCCGTTCGCGAAATATCGGAGTTTGGATTTAAGAGATGGTTGAGAAACCGTCAAAATGATCGCAATTCTGATGCTAGAAACGAATTACTGGAATGGCCTAGGGCAAAAATACACATACCGTTGTAATCGGGCGAGCTTCTACTTTCAGATGCAGCAGGAATTTCTCGAGTTCGTCAATCCGTTCGCGAGATTTGGGGGTTTGAAGTTAAGGAATGGTTGAGAAACTATCAAAATTTTCTTTGGTCTGATACTCGAAACCAACAACTGGAATGGCCTAGGGGAAAACTACACATACCATTGTATTCGGACGAGTTTCTGCTTTCAGATGCAACTGGAATTTCTCTAGTTCGTCAATCCTTTCGCGAGATGTGGGAGTTTGAAGTTAACGAATGGTTGAGAAACCATCAAAATTTTCGCAATTCTGATGCTAGAAACGAATATCTGGAATGGCCTACGGGAAAAATACACATACCGTTTTAATCGGGCGAGTTTCTGCTTTCAGATGCAACAGGAATTTCTCGAGTTTGTCAATCCGTTCGCGCGATATGGGAGTTTAATTTAAGGAATGGTTGAGAAACCATCAAAATTTTCGCAATTCTGATGCTAGAAACGAATAACTGGAATAGCCTAGGGGAGAAATAAACATACCGTCATTATCAGGGGAGTATCTACTTTCAGATGCAACAGGAATCTCGCGAGATCGTCAATCCGTTCGCGAAATATCGGAGTTTAGATTTAAGAGATGGTTGAGAAACCATCAAAATTTTCGCAAGTCTGATACTCGAAACGAATAACTACTATGGCCTAGGGCAAAAATACACATACCGTTGTAATCGGGCGAGTTTCTGCTTTCAGATGCAACAAGAATTTCTCGAGTTCGTCAATCCGTTCGCGAAATATCGGAGTTTGGATGTAAGAGATGGTTGAGAAACCATCAAAATTTTCGCAAGTCTGATACTCGAAACCAATAACTACTATAGCCTAGGGCAAAAATACAGATACCGTTGTAATCGGGCGAGTTTCTGCTTTCAGACGCAAGAGGTACTTCTCGAGATCGTCAATCCATTCGCGAGATATGTGAGTTTGAATTTAAGGAATGGTTGAGAAACCATCAAAATCTTCGCAAGTATGATACCCGAAACCAATAACTACTATGCCCTAGGACAAAAAAAAACACATACCGTTGTAATCGGGCGAGTTTCCGCTTTCAGATGCAACAGAAATTTCTCGGATTCGTCAATCCGTTCGCGAAATATCGGAGTTTGGATTTAAGAGATGGTTGAGAAACCGTCAAAATTTTCGCAATTCTGATGCTAGTAACGAATAACTGGAATGGCCTATCGCAAAAATACACATACCGTTGTAATCGGGCGAGTTTCTGCTTTCAGACGCAAGAGGAACTTCTCGAGTTCGTCAATCCATTCGCGAGATATGGGAGTTTGAATGTAAGGAATGGTTGAGAAACCAACAAAATTTTCGCAATTCTGATGCTAGAAACGAATAACTGGAATGGCATAGGGGAAAAATACACATACCGTTGTAATCGGGCGACTTTCTACTCTCAGATGCAACAGGGATTTCTCCGATTCTTCAATCCGTTCGAGAAATATCGGAGTTTGGATTTAAGAGATGGTTGAGACACCGTCAAAATTTTCGCAATTCTGATACTCGAAACCACTAACTACTATGGCCTAGGGCAAAAATACACATACCGTTGTCATCGGGCGAGTTTCTGCTTTCAGATGCAACAGGAATTTCTCGAGTTCGTCAATCCGTTCGCGAAATATCGGAGTTTGGATTTAAGAGATGGTTGAGAAACCATCAAAATTTTCGCAAGTCTGATACTCGAAACGAATAACTGGAATGGCCTACGGGAAAAATACACATACCGTTGTAATCGGGCGAGTTTCTGCTTTCAGATGCAACAGGAATTTCTCGAGTTCGTCAATCCGTTCGCGAGATATGGGAGTTTGAAGTTAAGGAATGGTTGAGAAACCATCAAAATTTTCGCAAGTCTGATACTCGAAACCAATAACTACTATGCCCTAGGACAAAAAAAACACATACCGTTGTAATCGGGCGAGTTTCTGCTTTCAGATGCAACAGAAATTTCTCGGATTCGTCAATCCGTTCGCGAAATGTCGGAGTTTGGATTTAAGAGATGGTTGAGAAACCGTCAAAATTTTCGCAATTCTGATGCTAGTGACGAATAACTGGAATGGCCTATGGCAAAAATACACATACCGTTGTAATCGGGCGAGTTTCTGCTTTCAGATGCAACAGGAATTTCTCGAGTTCGTCAATCCGTTTGCGAGATATGGGAGTTTGAAGTTAAGGAATGGTTGAGAAACCATCAAAATTTTCGCAAGTCTGATACTCGAAACCAATAACTACAATGGCCTAGGGCAAAAATACACATACAGTTGAAATTGGGCGAGTTTCTGCTTTCAGACGCAAGAGGAACTTCTCGAGTTCGTCAATCCATTCGCGAGATATGGGAGTTTGAATGTAAGGAATGGTTGAGAAACCAACAAAATTTTCGCAATTCTGATGCTAGAAACGAATAGCTGGAATGGCATAGGGCAAAAATACACATACCGTTGTAATCGGGCGACTTTCTACTCTCAGATGCAACAGGGATTTCTCCGATTCTTCAATCCGTTCGCGAAATATCGGAGTTTGGATTTAAGAGATGGTTGAGACACCGTCAAAATTTTCGCAATTCTGATACTCGAAACCAATAACTACTATGGCCTAGGGCAAAAATACACATACCGTTGTCATCGGGCGAGTTTCTGCTTTCAGATGCAACAGGAATTTCTCGAGTTCGTCAATCCGTTCGCGAAATATCGGAGTTTGGATTTAAGAGATGGTTGAGAAACCATCAAAATTTTCGCAGGTCTGATACTCGAAACGAATAACTACAATGGCCTAGGGCAAAAATACACATACCGTTGTTACCGGGGGAGTTTCTACTTTCAGATGCAACAGGAATTTCGCGAGTTCGTCAATCCGTTCGCGAGATATGGGAGTTTGAAGTTAAGGAATGGATGAGAAACCATCAAAATTTTCCCAATTCTGATGCTAGAAACGAATAACTGGAATGGCCTAGGGGTGAAATACACATACCGTTGTTATCGGGGGTGTTTCTGCTTTCAGATGCAACAAAAATTTCTCGGATTCGTCAATCCGTTCGGGAAATATCGGAGTTTGGATTTAAGGGATGGTTGAGAAACCATCAAAATTTTCGCAAGTCTGATACTCGAAACCAATAACTACAATGGCCTAGGGCAAAAATACACATACAGTTGAAATTGGGCGAGTTTCTGCTTTCAGACGCAAGAGGAACTTCTCGAGTCCGTCAATCCATTCGCGAGATATGGAAGTTTGAATGTAAGGAATGGTTGGGAAACCAACAAAATTTTCGCAATTCTGATGCTAGAAACGAATAACCGGAATGGCATAGGGGTAAAATACACATAGCGTTGTAATCGGGCGACTTTCTACTCTCAGATGCAACAGGGATTTCTCCGATTCGTCAATCCGTTCGCGAAATATCGGAGTTTGGATTTAAGAGATGGTTGAGAAACCATCAAAATTTTCGCAATTCTGATGCTAGAAACGAATAACTGGAATGGCCTAGGGGAAAAATACACATACCGTTGTAATCGGGCGACTCTCTACTCTCAGATACAACAGGAATTTCTCCGATTCGTCAATCCGTTCGCGAAATATCGGAGTTTGGATTTAAGAGATGGTTGAGAAACCGTCAAAATGATCGCAATTCTGATGCTAGAAACGAATTACTGGAATGGCCTAGGGCAAAAATACACATACCGTTGTAATCGGGCGAGCTTCTACTTTCAGATGCAGCAGGAATTTCTCGAGTTCGTCAATCCGTTCGCGAGATTTGGGGGTTTGAAGTTAAGGAATGGTTGAGAAACTATCAAAATTTTCTTTGGTCTGATACTCGAAACCAACAACTGGAATGGCCTAGGGGAAAACTACACATACCATTGTATTCGGACGAGTTTCTGCTTTCAAATGCAACTGGAATTTCTCTAGTTCGTCAATCCTTTCGCGAGATGTGGGAGTTTGAAGTTAACGAATGGTTGAGAAACCATCAAAATTTTCGCAATTCTGATGCTAGAAACGAATATCTGGAATGGCCTACGGGAAAAATACACATACCGTTTTAATCGGGCGAGTTTCTGCTTTCAGATGCAACAGGAATTTCTCGAGTTTGTCAATCCGTTCGCGCGATATGGGAGTTTAATTTAAGGAATGGTTGAGAAACCATCAAAATTTTCGCAATTCTGATGCTAGAAACGAATAACTGGAATAGCCTAGGGGAGAAATAAACATACCGTCATTATCAGGGGAGTATCTACTTTCAGATGCAACAGGAATCTCGCGAGATCGTCAATCCGTTCGCGAAATATCGGAGTTTAGATTTAAGAGATGGTTGAGAAACCATCAAAATTTTCGCAAGTCTGATACTCGAAACGAATAACTACTATGGCCTAGGGCAAAAATACACATACCGTTGTAATCGGGCGAGTTTCTGCTTTCAGATGCAACAAGAATTTCTCGAGTTCGTCAATCCGTTCGCGAAATATCGGAGTTTGGATGTAAGAGATGGTTGAGAAACCATCAAAATTTTCGCAAGTCTGATACTCGAAACCAATAACTACTATAGCCTAGGGCAAAAATACAGATACCGTTGTAATCGGGCGAGTTTCTGCTTTCAGACGCAAGAGGTACTTCTCGAGATCGTCAATCCATTCGCGAGATATGTGAGTTTGAATTTAAGGAATGGTTGAGAAACCATCAAAATCTTCGCAAGTATGATACCCGAAACCAATAACTACTATGCCCTAGGACAAAAAAAAACACATACCGTTGTAATCGGGCGAGTTTCCGCTTTCAGATGCAACAGAAATTTCTCGGATTCGTCAATCCGTTCGCGAAATATCGGAGTTTGGATTTAAGAGATGGTTGAGAAACCGTCAAAATTTTCGCAATTCTGATGCTAGTAACGAATAACTGGAATGGTCTATCGCAAAAATACACATACCGTTGTAATCGGGCGAGTTTCTGCTTTCAGACGCAACAGGAATTTCTCGAGTTCGTCAATCCGTTCGCGAGATATGGGAGTTTGAAGTTAAGGAATGGTTGAGAAACCATCAAAATTTACGCACGTCTGATACTCGAAACCAATAACTACAAAGGCCTAGGGGAAAAACGCACATATCTTTGTAATCGGGCGAGTTTCTACTTTCAGATGCAACAGGAATTTCTCGAGTTCGTCAATCCGTTCGCGAGATATGGGAGTTTGAAATTAAGGAATGGTTGAGAAACTATCAAAATTTTCGCAATTCTGATGCTAGAAACGAATAACTGGAATGGCCTAGGGGAAACGCACACACCATTGTAATCGGTCGACTTTCTACTATCAGATGCAACAGGAAATAATCGAGTCCGTCAATCCGTTCGCGAGATATGGGAGTTTGAAGTTAAGGAATGCTTGAGAAACCATCAAAATTTTCGCAAGTCTGATACCCGAAACCAATAATTACTATGATCTACGGCAAAAATTCACATACCGTTGTAATCGGGCGAGTTTCTGCTTTCGGATGCAACAGAGATTTCTCGAGTTCGGCAATCCGTTCGCGAGATAAGGGAGCTTGAATTTAAGGAATGCTTGAGAAACCATCAAAATTTTCGAAAGTCTGATACTCGAAACCAATAACTACAAAGGCCTAGGGGAAAAATACACATACCGTTGTAATCGGGCGAGTTTCTACTTTCACATGCAACAGGAATTTCTCGAGTTCGTCAATCCGTTCGTGAGATATGGAAGTGTGAAGTTAAGGAATGGTTGAGAAACCATCAAAATTTTCGCAAGTCTGATAATCGAAACCAATAGCTGGAATGGTCTAGGGGAAAAGTACACACACTATTGTAATCGGGCGAGTTTCTACTATCAGATGCAACAGGAATTTCTCGAGTTCGTCAATCCGTTCGCGAAATATCGGAGTTTGGAGTTAAGGAAAGGTTGAGGAACCATCAAAATTTTTGCTGGTCTGATATTCGATAACAACAACTGGAGTGGCCTAGGGGAAAAGCACACACAGCATTGTAATCGGGCGAGTTTCTACTTTCAGATACAACAGGAATTTCTCGAATTCGTCAATCCGTTCGCGATATATGGGAGTTTGAAGTTAAGGAATGGTTGAGGAACCATCAAAACATTCGCCGGTCTGATACTCGAAACCAATAACTGGAATGGCCTAGGGGAAAAGTACACATACCATTGTAATCGGGCGAGTTTCTACTTTCAGATGCAATAGGAGTTTCTCGAGTTCATCAATCCTTTCGCGAGATATGGGAGTTTGAAGTTAAGGAATGCTTGAGAAACCATCAAAATTTTCGAAAGTCTGATACTCGAAACAAATAACTACAAAGGCCTAGGGGAAAAATACACCTACCGTTGTAATCGGGCGAGTTTCTACATTCAGATGCAACAGGAATTTCTCGAGTTCGCCAATCCGTTCGCGAGATATGGGTGTTTGAAATTAAGGAATGGTTGAGAAACCATCAAAACTTTCGCAAGTCTGATACTCGAAACCAATAACTACAATGGCCTAGGGGAAAAATACGAATACCGTTGTAATTGGGAGAGTTTCTACTTTCAGATGCAACAGGAATTTCTCGAGTTCGTCAACCCGTTCGCGAGATATGGGAGTTTGAAGTTAAGGAATGGTTGAGAAACCATCAAAACTTTCGCAAGTCTGATACTCGAAACCAATAACTACAATGGCCTAGGGGAAAGATACGCATACCGTTGTAATTGGGAGAGTTTCTACTTTCAGATGCAACAGGAATTTCTCGAGTTCGACAATCCATTCGCGAGATATGGGAGTTTGAAGTTAAGGAATGCTTGAGAAACCATCAAAATTTTCGAAAGTCTGATACTCGAAACCAATAACTGGAATGGCCTAGGGGAAAAGTACATACACCATTGTAATCGGGCGAGATTCTACTTTCAGATGCAACAGGAATTAATGGAGTTCGTCAATCCGTTCGCGAGATATGGGAGTTTGAAGTTAAGGAATGGTTGAGAAACCATCAAAATTTACGCACGTCTGATACTCGAAACCAATAACTACAAAGGCCTAGGGGAAAAACACACATATCTTTGTAATCGGGCGAGTTTCTACTTTCAGATGCAACAGGAATTTCTCGAGTTCGTCAATCCGTTCGCGAGATATGGGATTTTGAATTAAGGAATGGTTGAGAAACCATCAAAATTTTCGCAAGTCTGATACTCGAAACCAATAATTACTATGATCTACGGCAAAAATACACATACCGTTGTAATCGGGCGAGTTTCTGCTTTCAGATGCAACAGGAATTTCTCGAGTTCGTTAATCCGTTTGCGAGATACGGAAGTTTGAAGTTAAGGAATGCTTGAGAAACAATCCAAATTTTCGCAAGTCTGATACTCGAAACCAATAACTGGAATGGCCTAGGGGAAAAGTACATACACCAATGTAATCGGGCGAGTTTCTACTTTCAGATGCAACAGGATTTTCTCGAGTTCGTCAATCCGTTCGCGAGATATGGGAGTTTGAAGTTAAGGAATGCTTGAGAAACCATCAAAATTTTCGAAAGTCTGATACTCGGAACAAATAACTACAAAGGCCTAGGGGAAAAATACACACACCATTGTAATCGGGCGAGTCTCTACTTTCAGATGCAACAGGAGTTTCTCGAGTTCGTCAATCCGTTCGCGAGATATGGGAATTTGAAGTTAAGGACTGGTTGAGAAACCATCAAAATTTTCGCTGGTCTGATACTCGAAACCAATAACTGGAATGGCCTAGGGGAAAAGTACACACACCATTGTAATCGGGCGAGTTTCTACATTCAGATGCAACAGGAATTTCTCGAGTTCGTCAATCCGTTCGCGACATATGGGAGTTTGAATTTAAGGAATGGTTGAGGAACCATCAAAATTTACGCACGTCTGATACTCGAAACCAATAACTATAAAGGCCCAGGGGAAAAACACACATATCTTTGTAATCGGGCGAGTTTCTACTTTCATATGCAACAGGAATTTCTCGAGTTCGTCAATCCGTTCGCGAGATATGGGAGTTTGAAGTTAAGGAATGGTTGAGAAACCATCAAAATTTTCGCAAGTCTGATACTCGAAACCAATAATTACTATGATCTACTGCAAAAATACACATACCGTTGTAATCGGGCGAGTTTCTGCTTTCAGATGCAACAGAAATTTCTCGAGTTCGTCAATCCGTTCGCGAAATATCGGAGTTTGGAGTTAAGGAAAGGTTGAGGAACCATCAAAATTTTTGCTGGTCTGATATTCGATAACAACAACTGGAGTGGCCTAGGGGAAAAGCACACACAGCATTGTAATCGGGCGAGTTTCTACTTTCAGATACAACAGGAATTTCTCGAATTCGTCAATCCGTTCGCGATATATGGGAGTTTGAAGTTAAGGAATGGTTGAGGAACCATCAAAACATTCGCCGGTCTGATACTCGAAACCAATAACTGGAATGGCCTAGGGGAAAAGTACACATACCATTGTAATCGGGCGAGTTTCTACTTTCAGATGCAATAGGAGTTTCTCGAGTTCATCAATCCTTTCGCGAGATATGGGAGTTTGAAGTTAAGGAATGCTTGAGAAACCATCAAAATTTTCGAAAGTCTGATACTCGAAACAAATAACTACAAAGGCCTAGGGGAAAAATACACCTACCGTTGTAATCGGGCGAGTTTCTACATTCAGATGCAACAGGAATTTCTCGAGTTCGCCAATCCGTTCGCGAGATATGGGTGTTTGAAATTAAGGAATGGTTGAGAAACCATCAAAACTTTCGCAAGTCTGATACTCGAAACCAATAACTACAATGGCCTAGGGGAAAAATACGAATACCGTTGTAATTGGGAGAGTTTCTACTTTCAGATGCAACAGGAATTTCTCGAGTTCGTCAACCCGTTCGCGAGATATGGGAGTTTGAAGTTAAGGAATGGTTGAGAAACCATCAAAACTTTCGCAAGTCTGATACTCGAAACCAATAACTACAATGGCCTAGGGGAAAGATACGCATACCGTTGTAATTGGGAGAGTTTCTACTTTCAGATGCAACAGGAATTTCTCGAGTTCGACAATCCATTCGCGAGATATGGGAGTTTGAAGTTAAGGAATGCTTGAGAAACCATCAAAATTTTCGAAAGTCTGATACTCGAAACCAATAACTGGAATGGCCTAGGGGAAAAGTACATACACCATTGTAATCGGGCGAGATTCTACTTTCAGATGCAACAGGAATTAATGGAGTTCGTCAATCCGTTCGCGAGATATGGGAGTTTGAAGTTAAGGAATGGTTGAGAAACCATCAAAATTTACGCACGTCTGATACTCGAAACCAATAACTACAAAGGCCTAGGGGAAAAACACACATATCTTTGTAATCGGGCGAGTTTCTACTTTCAGATGCAACAGGAATTTCTCGAGTTCGTCAATCCGTTCGCGAGATATGGGATTTTGAATTAAGGAATGGTTGAGAAACCATCAAAATTTTCGCAAGTCTGATACTCGAAACCAATAATTACTATGATCTACGGCAAAAATACACATACCGTTGTAATCGGGCGAGTTTCTGCTTTCAGATGCAACAGGAATTTCTCGAGTTCGTTAATCCGTTTGCGAGATACGGAAGTTTGAAGTTAAGGAATGCTTGAGAAACAATCCAAATTTTCGCAAGTCTGATACTCGAAACCAATAACTGGAATGGCCTAGGGGAAAAGTACATACACCAATGTAATCGGGCGAGTTTCTACTTTCAGATGCAACAGGATTTTCTCGAGTTCGTCAATCCGTTCGCGAGATATGGGAGTTTGAAGTTAAGGAATGCTTGAGAAACCATCAAAATTTTCGAAAGTCTGATACTCGGAACAAATAACTACAAAGGCCTAGGGGAAAAATACACACACCATTGTAATCGGGCGAGTCTCTACTTTCAGATGCAACAGGAGTTTCTCGAGTTCGTCAATCCGTTCGCGAGATATGGGAATTTGAAGTTAAGGACTGGTTGAGAAACCATCAAAATTTTCGCTGGTCTGATACTCGAAACCAATAACTGGAATGGCCTAGGGGAAAAGTACACACACCATTGTAATCGGGCGAGTTTCTACATTCAGATGCAACAGGAATTTCTCGAGTTCGTCAATCCGTTCGCGACATATGGGAGTTTGAATTTAAGGAATGGTTGAGGAACCATCAAAATTTACGCACGTCTGATACTCGAAACCAATAACTATAAAGGCCCAGGGGAAAAACACACATATCTTTGTAATCGGGCGAGTTTCTACTTTCATATGCAACAGGAATTTCTCGAGTTCGTCAATCCGTTCGCGAGATATGGGAGTTTGAAGTTAAGGAATGGTTGAGAAACCATCAAAATTTTCGCAAGTCTGATACTCGAAACCAATAATTACTATGATCTACTGCAAAAATACACATACCGTTGTAATCGGGCGAGTTTCTGCTTTCAGATGCAACAGAAATTTCTCGAGTTCGTCAATCCGTTCGTGAGATATGGAAGTGTGAAGTTAAGGAATGGTTGAGAAACCATCAAAATTTTCGCAAGTCTGATAATCGAAACCAATAGCTGGAATGGTCTAGGGGAAAAGTACACACACCATTGTAATCGGGCGAGTTTCTACTTTCAGGTGCAACAGGAATTTCTCGAGTTCGTCAACCCGTTCGCGAAATATCGGAGTTTGGAGTTAAGAGATGGTTGAGAAACCATCAAAATTTTCGCAAGTCTGATATACGATAACAACAACTGGAGTGGCCTAGGGGAAAAGCACACACAGCATTGTAATCGGGCGAGTTTCTACTTTCAGATACATTGATTGTCTACCAGCTTCCCGGGGGCCAAGTGCGCAAGCTGTGTCGTACCAAGGCTTTCGCCTAAACCGAACGGTGTTGGGGCTAGCTTGCAACCGCTGCCAGGGGTCACGCACGTAGATGTTTTGTGCGGCGGGGCTCGGAAAAACCCCTCCTTCACCGCTCAGGATCATCAGGAGAGTAGACTGTCCCGCAAGGGAAGTGATCTACTTAGTCATCTCGCCATTGATTCTATGCGAGCACAGTGATCAGTAGCGAGACGTATCCAGCGGGGGCCACCGGGAGGCGAGATCACTAGCTCGAGGCTCAGTCTCGTACGGGCTCGCGGATCTTTGAGCGAGTGTTTGACGTCGGGTGCCGTAGCACCCGGTGTCACCCGTCATGGCACACTTCTTCCTGATGGAAGCAGTGCCCGTGATACCATGTCCGGGGGCTGGTCTCTGCTGTAAGAAGGCTGTTATGTCTTACTTCTATTTTGTTATATGGCGTTGCGGTTACCTTGTCTCTCGGGATCCCATTGCTCTGGTTGCGAATGTGTGCAGTAGGTGATACGTGTCCTTACGCGTCAGTTCCGGCAGTGTGCAGGGCCATTGGATGTTGGCTCGGGTAACGTTATCTCTCAGTGTCTTTCGTTCCTCGTCGTGGTTAGGGCAGTGGAAGATGACGTGTTTTACTGTGTCTCTTTGTCCACAGCTGCATATGTCGTCGTCACAGATGCCGAGTTTGTGTAGTTTTTCCTTTATTTTACCGTGCCCGGTCAGGAGTTGCATAGTATAGAAATTTGGCTTTATCCATGTTGCCTTTATTCTTTGCTGTACGTCGTCGAAGAACTCGAACGTACTTCTTCCTTTGGTTGTGTGTTTCCAGTTTGTTTGCCATGTGTCAATGGTGTGTGTTTTTATTTGTGCCTTTATCTGGTTGATTTTTACTTTATCCGGTTCGCCTTCCAATGGTGTGAACTGGAGTTGTCCTATTGTGAATTCTTCGTTGTGTTTTAGGTGATACAGGGCTTTCCTTTCGGTGAGGAGCAGTTCTATTGGGGTGACTCCCGCGAGCAGGACTTTCAGATACAACAGGAATTTCTCGAATTCGTCAATCCGTTCGCGATATATGGGAGTTTGAAGTTAAGGAATGGTTGAGAAACCATCAAAACTTTCGCAAGTCTGATACTCGAAACCAATAACTACAATGGCCTAGGGGAAAGATACGCATACCGTTGTAATTGGGAGAGTTTCTACTTTCAGATGCAACAGGAATTTCTCGAGTTCGACAATCCATTCGCGAGATATGGGAGTTTGAAGTTAAGGAATGCTTGAGAAACCATCAAAATTTTCGAAAGTCTGATACTCGAAACCAATAACTGGAATGGCCTAGGGGAAAAGTACATACACCATTGTAATCGGGCGAGATTCTACTTTCAGATGCAACAGGAATTAATGGAGTTCGTCAATCCGTTCGCGAGATATGGGAGTTTGAAGTTAAGGAATGGTTGAGAAACCATCAAAATTTACGCACGTCTGATACTCGAAACCAATAACTACAAAGGCCTAGGGGAAAAACACACATATCTTTGTAATCGGGCGAGTTTCTACTTTCAGATGCAACAGGAATTTCTCGAGTTCGTCAATCCGTTCGCGAGATATGGGATTTTGAATTAAGGAATGGTTGAGAAACCATCAAAATTTTCGCAAGTCTGATACTCGAAACCAATAATTACTATGATCTACGGCAAAAATACACATACCGTTGTAATCGGGCGAGTTTCTGCTTTCAGATGCAACAGGAATTTCTCGAGTTCGTTAATCCGTTTGCGAGATACGGAAGTTTGAAGTTAAGGAATGCTTGAGAAACAATCCAAATTTTCGCAAGTCTGATACTCGAAACCAATAACTGGAATGGCCTAGGGGAAAAGTACATACACCAATGTAATCGGGCGAGTTTCTACTTTCAGATGCAACAGGATTTTCTCGAGTTCGTCAATCCGTTCGCGAGATATGGGAGTTTGAAGTTAAGGAATGCTTGAGAAACCATCAAAATTTTCGAAAGTCTGATACTCGGAACAAATAACTACAAAGGCCTAGGGGAAAAATACACACACCATTGTAATCGGGCGAGTCTCTACTTTCAGATGCAACAGGAGTTTCTCGAGTTCGTCAATCCGTTCGCGAGATATGGGAATTTGAAGTTAAGGACTGGTTGAGAAACCATCAAAATTTTCGCTGGTCTGATACTCGAAACCAATAACTGGAATGGCCTAGGGGAAAAGTACACACACCATTGTAATCGGGCGAGTTTCTACTTTCAGATGCAATAGGAGTTTCTCGAGTTCATCAATCCTTTCGCGAGATATGGGAGTTTGAAGTTAAGGAATGCTTGAGAAACCATCAAAATTTTCGAAAGTCTGATACTCGAAACAAATAACTACAAAGGCCTAGGGGAAAAATACACCTACCGTTGTAATCGGGCGAGTTTCTACATTCAGATGCAACAGGAATTTCTCGAGTTCGCCAATCCGTTCGCGAGATATGGGTGTTTGAAATTAAGGAATGGTTGAGAAACCATCAAAACTTTCGCAAGTCTGATACTCGAAACCAATAACTATAAAGGCCCAGGGGAAAAACACACATATCTTTGTAATCGGGCGAGTTTCTACTTTCATATGCAACAGGAATTTCTCGAGTTCGTCAATCCGTTCGCGAGATATGGGAGTTTGAAGTTAAGGAATGGTTGAGAAACCATCAAAATTTTCGCAAGTCTGATACTCGAAACCAATAATTACTATGATCTACTGCAAAAATACACATACCGTTGTAATCGGGCGAGTTTCTGCTTTCAGATGCAACAGAAATTTCTCGAGTTCGTCAATCCGTTCGCGAAATATCGGAGTTTGGAGTTAAGGAAAGGTTGAGGAACCATCAAAATTTTTGCTGGTCTGATATTCGATAACAACAACTGGAGTGGCCTAGGGGAAAAGCACACACAGCATTGTAATCGGGCGAGTTTCTACTTTCAGATACAACAGGAATTTCTCGAATTCGTCAATCCGTTCGCGATATATGGGAGTTTGAAGTTAAGGAATGGTTGAGGAACCATCAAAACATTCGCCGGTCTGATACTCGAAACCAATAACTGGAATGGCCTAGGGGAAAAGTACACATACCATTGTAATCGGGCGAGTTTCTACTTTCAGATGCAATAGGAGTTTCTCGAGTTCATCAATCCTTTCGCGAGATATGGGAGTTTGAAGTTAAGGAATGCTTGAGAAACCATCAAAATTTTCGAAAGTCTGATACTCGAAACAAATAACTACAAAGGCCTAGGGGAAAAATACACCTACCGTTGTAATCGGGCGAGTTTCTACATTCAGATGCAACAGGAATTTCTCGAGTTCGCCAATCCGTTCGCGAGATATGGGTGTTTGAAATTAAGGAATGGTTGAGAAACCATCAAAACTTTCGCAAGTCTGATACTCGAAACCAATAACTACAATGGCCTAGGGGAAAAATACGAATACCGTTGTAATTGGGAGAGTTTCTACTTTCAGATGCAACAGGAATTTCTCGAGTTCGTCAACCCGTTCGCGAGATATGGGAGTTTGAAGTTAAGGAATGGTTGAGAAACCATCAAAACTTTCGCAAGTCTGATACTCGAAACCAATAACTACAATGGCCTAGGGGAAAGATACGCATACCGTTGTAATTGGGAGAGTTTCTACTTTCAGATGCAACAGGAATTTCTCGAGTTCGACAATCCATTCGCGAGATATGGGAGTTTGAAGTTAAGGAATGCTTGAGAAACCATCAAAATTTTCGAAAGTCTGATACTCGAAACCAATAACTGGAATGGCCTAGGGGAAAAGTACATACACCATTGTAATCGGGCGAGATTCTACTTTCAGATGCAACAGGAATTAATGGAGTTCGTCAATCCGTTCGCGAGATATGGGAGTTTGAAGTTAAGGAATGGTTGAGAAACCATCAAAATTTACGCACGTCTGATACTCGAAACCAATAACTACAAAGGCCTAGGGGAAAAACACACATATCTTTGTAATCGGGCGAGTTTCTACTTTCAGATGCAACAGGAATTTCTCGAGTTCGTCAATCCGTTCGCGAGATATGGGATTTTGAATTAAGGAATGGTTGAGAAACCATCAAAATTTTCGCAAGTCTGATACTCGAAACCAATAATTACTATGATCTACGGCAAAAATACACATACCGTTGTAATCGGGCGAGTTTCTGCTTTCAGATGCAACAGGAATTTCTCGAGTTCGTTAATCCGTTTGCGAGATACGGAAGTTTGAAGTTAAGGAATGCTTGAGAAACAATCCAAATTTTCGCAAGTCTGATACTCGAAACCAATAACTGGAATGGCCTAGGGGAAAAGTACATACACCAATGTAATCGGGCGAGTTTCTACTTTCAGATGCAACAGGATTTTCTCGAGTTCGTCAATCCGTTCGCGAGATATGGGAGTTTGAAGTTAAGGAATGCTTGAGAAACCATCAAAATTTTCGAAAGTCTGATACTCGGAACAAATAACTACAAAGGCCTAGGGGAAAAATACACACACCATTGTAATCGGGCGAGTCTCTACTTTCAGATGCAACAGGAGTTTCTCGAGTTCGTCAATCCGTTCGCGAGATATGGGAATTTGAAGTTAAGGACTGGTTGAGAAACCATCAAAATTTTCGCTGGTCTGATACTCGAAACCAATAACTGGAATGGCCTAGGGGAAAAGTACACACACCATTGTAATCGGGCGAGTTTCTACATTCAGATGCAACAGGAATTTCTCGAGTTCGTCAATCCGTTCGCGACATATGGGAGTTTGAATTTAAGGAATGGTTGAGGAACCATCAAAATTTACGCACGTCTGATACTCGAAACCAATAACTATAAAGGCCCAGGGGAAAAACACACATATCTTTGTAATCGGGCGAGTTTCTACTTTCATATGCAACAGGAATTTCTCGAGTTCGTCAATCCGTTCGCGAGATATGGGAGTTTGAAGTTAAGGAATGGTTGAGAAACCATCAAAATTTTCGCAAGTCTGATACTCGAAACCAATAATTACTATGATCTACTGCAAAAATACACATACCGTTGTAATCGGGCGAGTTTCTGCTTTCAGATGCAACAGAAATTTCTCGAGTTCGTCAATCCGTTCGTGAGATATGGAAGTGTGAAGTTAAGGAATGGTTGAGAAACCATCAAAATTTTCGCAAGTCTGATAATCGAAACCAATAGCTGGAATGGTCTAGGGGAAAAGTACACACACCATTGTAATCGGGCGAGTTTCTACTTTCAGGTGCAACAGGAATTTCTCGAGTTCGTCAACCCGTTCGCGAAATATCGGAGTTTGGAGTTAAGAGATGGTTGAGAAACCATCAAAATTTTCGCAAGTCTGATATACGATAACAACAACTGGAGTGGCCTAGGGGAAAAGCACACACAGCATTGTAATCGGGCGAGTTTCTACTTTCAGATACATTGATTGTCTACCAGCTTCCCGGGGGCCAAGTGCGCAAGCTGTGTCGTACCAAGGCTTTCGCCTAAACCGAACGGTGTTGGGGCTAGCTTGCAACCGCTGCCAGGGGTCACGCACGTAGATGTTTTGTGCGGCGGGGCTCGGAAAAACCCCTCCTTCACCGCTCAGGATCATCAGGAGAGTAGACTGTCCCGCAAGGGAAGTGATCTACTTAGTCATCTCGCCATTGATTCTATGCGAGCACAGTGATCAGTAGCGAGACGTATCCAGCGGGGGCCACCGGGAGGCGAGATCACTAGCTCGAGGCTCAGTCTCGTACGGGCTCGCGGATCTTTGAGCGAGTGTTTGACGTCGGGTGCCGTAGCACCCGGTGTCACCCGTCATGGCACACTTCTTCCTGATGGAAGCAGTGCCCGTGATACCATGTCCGGGGGCTGGTCTCTGCTGTAAGAAGGCTGTTATGTCTTACTTCTATTTTGTTATATGGCGTTGCGGTTACCTTGTCTCTCGGGATCCCATTGCTCTGGTTGCGAATGTGTGCAGTAGGTGATACGTGTCCTTACGCGTCAGTTCCGGCAGTGTGCAGGGCCATTGGATGTTGGCTCGGGTAACGTTATCTCTCAGTGTCTTTCGTTCCTCGTCGTGGTTAGGGCAGTGGAAGATGACGTGTTTTACTGTGTCTCTTTGTCCACAGCTGCATATGTCGTCGTCACAGATGCCGAGTTTGTGTAGTTTTTCCTTTATTTTACCGTGCCCGGTCAGGAGTTGCATAGTATAGAAATTTGGCTTTATCCATGTTGCCTTTATTCTTTGCTGTACGTCGTCGAAGAACTCGAACGTACTTCTTCCTTTGGTTGTGTGTTTCCAGTTTGTTTGCCATGTGTCAATGGTGTGTGTTTTTATTTGTGCCTTTATCTGGTTGATTTTTACTTTATCCGGTTCGCCTTCCAATGGTGTGAACTGGAGTTGTCCTATTGTGAATTCTTCGTTGTGTTTTAGGTGATACAGGGCTTTCCTTTCGGTGAGGAGCAGTTCTATTGGGGTGACTCCCGCGAGCAGGACTTTCAGATACAACAGGAATTTCTCGAATTCGTCAATCCGTTCGCGATATATGGGAGTTTGAAGTTAAGGAATGGTTGAGGAACCATCAAAATATTCGCCGGTCTGATACTCGAAAAAAATAACTGGAATGGCCTAGGGGAAAAGTACACATACCATTGTAATCAGGCGAGTTTCTACTTTCAGATGCAACAGGAGTTTCTCGAGTTCATCAATCCTTTCGCGAGATATGGGAGTTTGAAGTTAAGGAATGCTTGAGAAACCATCAAAATTTTCGAAAGTCTGATACTCGAAACAAATAACTACAAAGGCCTAGGGGAAAAATACACCTACCGTTGTAATCGGGCGAGTTTCTACTTTCAGATGCAACAGGAATTTCTCGAGTTCGTCAATCCGTTCGCGAGATATGGGTGTTTGAAATTAAGGAATGGTTGAGAAACCATCAAAACTTTCGCAAGTCTGATACTCGAAACCAATAACTACAATGGCCTAGGGGAAAAATACGAATACCGTTGTAATTGGGAGAGTTTCTACTTTCATATGCAACAGGAATTTCTCGAGTTCGTCAACCCGTTCGCGAGATATGGGAGTTTGAAGTTAAGGAATGGTTGAGAAACCATCAAAACTTTCGCAAGTCTGATACTCGAAACCAATAACTACAATGGCCTAGGGGAAAAATACGCATACCGTTGTAATTGGGAGAGTTTCTACTTTCAGATGCAACAGGAATTTCTCGAGTTCGACAATCCATTCGCGAGATATGGGAGTTTGAAGTTAAGGAATGCTTGAGAAACCATCAAAATTTTCGAAAGTCTGATACTCGAAACCAATAACTGGAATGGCCTAGGGGAAAAGTACATACACCATTGTAATCGGGCGAGATTCTACTTTCAGATGCAACAGGAATTAATGGAGTTCGTCAATCCGTTCGCGAGATATGGGAGTTTGAAGTTAAGGAATGGTTGAGAAACCATCAAAATTTACGCACGTCTGATACTCGAAACCAATAACTACAAAGGCCTAGGGGAAAAACACACATATCTTTGTAATAGGGCGAGTTTCTACTTTCAGATGCAACAGGAATTTCTCGAGTTCGTCAATCCGTTCGCGAGATATGGGATTTTGACTTAAGGAATGGTTGAGAAACCATCAAAATTTTCGCAAGTCTGATACTCGAAACCAATAATTACTATGATCTACGGCAAAAATACACATACCGTTGTAATCGGGCGAGTTTCTGCTTTCAGATGCAACAGGAATTTCTCGAGTTCGTCAATCCATTTGCGAGATATGGAAGTTTTAAGTTAAGGAATGCTTGAGAAACAATCCAAATTTTCGCAAGTCTGATACTCGAAACCAATAACTGGAATGGCCTAGGTGAAAAGTACATACACCATTGTAATCGGGCGAGATTCTACTTTCAGATGCAACAGGAATTAATGGAGTTCGTCAATCCGTTCGCGAGATATGGGAGTTTGAAGTTAAGGAATGGTTGAGAAACCATCAAAATTTACGCACGTCTGACACTCGAAACCAATAACTACAAAGGCCTAGGGGAAAAATACACATACCGTTGTAATCGGGCGAGTTTCTACTTTCACATGCAACAGGAATTTCTCGAGTTCGTCAATCCGTTCGTGAGATATGGAAGTGTGAAGTTAAGGAATGGTTCAGAAACCATCAAAATTTTCGCAAGTCTGATAATCGAAACCATTAGCTGGAATGGCCTAGGGGAAAAGTACACACACCATTGTAATCGGGCGAGTTTCTACTTTCAGATGCAATAGGAATTTCTCGAGTTCGTCAATCCGTTCGCGAAATATCGGAGTTTGGAGTTAAGAGATGGTTGAAAAACCATCAAAATTTTCGCAAGTCTGATATTCGATAACAACAACTGGAGTGGCCTAGGGGAAAAGCACACACAGCAGTGTAATCGGGCGAGTTTCTACTTTCAGATACATTGATTGTCTACCAGCTTCCCGGGGGCCGAGTGCGCAAGCTGTGTCGTACCAAGGCTTTCGCCTAAACGGAACGGTGTTGTGGCTAGCTTGCAACCTCTGCCAACGGTTACGCACGTAGATGTTTTGTGCGGCGGGACTTGGAAAAACCCCTCCTTCACCGCTCAAGGATCATCAGGAGAGTAGACTGTCCCGCAAGGGAAGTGATCTACTTGGTCATCTCGCCAGTGATTCTATGCGGGCACAGTAATCACCGGCGAAACGTATCCAGCGGGGGCCACGAGGAGGCGAGATCACTAGTTCGAAGCTCAGTCTCGTACGGGCTCACGGATCTTTGAGCGAGTGTTTGATGTCGGTTGCCGTAGCACCCGGTGTCGCCCGTCATGGCACACTTCTTCCTGATGGAAGCAGTGCCCGTGATACCGTGTACGGTGCTGCCCTCTGCTGTAAAGAGGCTGGTGTTATGTCTTATTTCTATTGTTTTGATTTATGGCGTTGTAGTTACCTGATCTCTCGGGATCCCATTGCTCTGGTTGCGAAAGTGTACAGTAGATGATATGTGTCCTTACGCGTCAGTTCCGGCAGTGTGCAGGGCCATTGGATGTTGGCCCGGGTAACGTTTTCTCTCAGAGTGTTTCGTTCCTCGTCGTGGTTGGGGCAGTTGAAGATGATGTGTTTTATTGTATCTCATTGACCACAGCTGCATATATCGTCGTCGGAGATGCCGAGTTTGTGTAGTTTTTCTTTTATCTTACCGTGCCCGGTCAGGAGTTGCATGGTATAGAAGTTTGGCTGTATCCACGTTGCCTTTATTCTTTCCTGCACGTCGTCGAAGATCTCGAATGTACTTCTTCCCTTAGTTGTGTGTTTCCAATTTGTCTGCCATGTGTCAATGGTTTGTGCTTTTATTTGTGCCTTTATTCGCTTGATTCTTGCTTTATCCGGTTCGCCTTCCAATGGTGTGAAATGGAGTTGTCCTATTTTAAATTCTTCGTTGTGTCTGAAGTGATACAACGCTTTCCTTTCGGAGAGGAACTTTCAGATACAACAGGAATTTCTCGAATTCGACAATCCGTTCGCGATATATGGGAGTTTGAAGTTAAGGAATGGTTGAGGAACCATCAAAATATTCGCCGGTTTGATACTCGAAACCAATAACTGGAATGGCCTAGGGGAAAAGTACACATACCATTGTAATCGGGCGAGTTTCTACTTTCAGATGCAACAGGAATTTCACGAGTTCGACAATCCATTCGCGAGGTATGGGAGTTTGAAGTTAAGGAATGCTTGAGAAACCATCAAAATTTTCGAAAGTCTGATACTCGAAACCAATAACTACAAAGGCCTAGGGGAAAAATACACCTACCGTTGTAATCGGGCGAGTTTCTACTTTCACATGCAACAGGAATTTCTCGAGTTCGTCAATCCGTTCGCGAGATATGGGTGTTTGAAGTTAAGGAATGGTTGAGAAACCATCAAAATTTTCGCTGGTCTGATACTCGAAACCAATAACTGGAATGGCCTAGGGTAAAAGTACACACACCATTGTAATCGGGCGAGTTTCTACTTTCAGAAGCAACGGGGATTTCTCGAGTTCGTCAATCCGTTCGCGAAATATCGGAGTTTGGAGTTAAGAGATGGTTGAGAAACCATCAAAACTTCCGCAAGTCTGATATTCGATAACAACAACTGGAGTGGCCTAGGGGAAAAGTACACACAGCATTGTAATCGGGCGGGTTTCTACTTTCAGATACAACAGGAATTTCTCGAAATCGTCAATCGGTTCGCTATATATGGAAGTTTGAAGTTAAGGAATGGTTGAGGAACCATCAAAATATTCGCTGGTCTGATACTCGAAACCAATAACTACAAAGGCCTAGGTGAAAAACACACATATCTTTATAATCGGGCGAGTTTCTACTTTCAGATGCAACAGGAATTTCTCGAGTTCGTCAATCCGTTCGCGAGAAATGGGAGTTTGAAGTTAAGGAATGCTTGAGAAACCATCCATATTTTCGCAATTCTGATGCTAGAAACCAATAACTACAATGGCCTAGGGAAAAAGTAAACACACCACTGTAATCGGGCGAGATTCTACATTCAGATGCAACAGGAATTAATGGAGTTCGTCAATCCGTTCGCGAGATATGGGAGTTTGAAGTTAAGGAATGGTTGAGAAACCATCCAAATTTTCGCAATTCTGATGCTTGAAACCAATAACTACAATGGCCTAGGTGAAAAACACACATATCTTTGTAATCGGGCGAGTTTCTACTTTCAGATGCAACAGGAATTTCTCGAGTTCGTCATCCCGTTCTCCAGATATGGGAGTTCGAATTTAAGGAATGGTTGAGAAACCAACCATATTTTCGCAATTCTGATGCTAGAAACCAATAACTACAATGGCCTAGGGAAAAAGTAAACACACCACTGTAATCGGGCGAGATTCTACATTCAGATGCAACAGGAATTAATGGAGTTCGTCAATCCGTTCGCGAGATATGGGAGTTTGAATTTAAGGAATGGTTGAGAAACCATCAAAATTTTCGCAAGTCTGATACTCGAAACCAATAACTACAAAGGCCTAGGGGAAAAATACATCTACCGTTGTAATCGGGCGAGTTTCTACTTTCACATGCAACAGGAATTTCTCGAGTTCGTCAATCCGTTCGCGAGATATGGGTGTTTGAAGTTAAGGAATGGTTGAGAAACCATCCATATTTTCGCAATTCTGATGCTAGAAACCAATAACTACAATGGCCTAGGGGAAAAGTAAACACACCATTGTAATCGGGCGAGTTTCTACTTTCAGATGCAACAGAAATTTCTCGAGTTCGTCAATCCGTTCGCGAGATATGGGAGTTTGAATTTAAGGAATGGTTGAGAAACCATCAAAATTTTCGCAAGTCTGATACTCGAAACCAATAACTACAAAGGCCTAGGTGAAAAACACACATATCTTTATAATCGGGCGAGTTTCTACTTTCAGATGCAACAGGAATTTCTCGAGTTCGTCAATCCGTTCGCGAGAAATGGGAGTTTGAAGTTAAGGAATGCTTGAGAAACCCACAAAATTTTCGCAAGTCTGATACTCGAAACCAATAACTACAAAGGCCTAAGGGAAAAATGCACATACCTTTGTAATCGGGCGAGTTTCCTCTTTCAGATGCAACAGGAATTTCTCGAGTTCGTCATTCCGTTCGCGAGATATGGGAGTTTGAAGTTAAGGAATGGTGGAGAAACCATCAAAATTTCCGCTGGTCTGATACTCGAAACCAATAACTACAAAGGCCTAGGGGAAAAATGCCAATACCTTTCTAATCGGGCGAGTTTCCAGTCTCAGATGCAACAGGAATTTCTCGAGTTCGTCAATCCGTTCGCGAGATATGGGAGTTCGAAGTTAAGGAATGGTTGAGAAACCATCCATATTTTCGCAATTCTGATGCTAGAAACCAATCTGCATCAATCAATATTTATTACCTTTGTAATCGGGAGAGTTTCTACTTTTAGATGCAACAGGAATTTCTCGAGTTCGTCAATCCGTTCGCGAGAAATGGGAGTTCGAAGCTAAGGAATGGTTGAGAAACCATCCAAATTTTCGCAATTCTGATGCTAGAAACCAATAACTACAATGGCCTAGGGGAAAAGTAAACACACCATTGTAATCGGGCGAGTTTCTACTTTCAGATGCAACAGAAATTTCTCGAGTTCGTCAATCCGTTCGCGAGATATGGGAGTTTGAATTTAAGGAATGGTTGAGAAACCATCAAAATTTTCGCAAGTCTGATACTCGAAACCAATAACTACAAAGGCCTAGGTGAAAAACACACATATCTTTATAATCGGGCGAGTTTCTACTTTCAGATGCAACAGGAATTTCTCGAGTTCGTCAATCCGTTCGCGAGAAATGGGAGTTTGAAGTTAAGGAATGCTTGAGAAACCCACAAAATTTTCGCAAGTCTGATACTCGAAACCAATA